>NC_092340.1:319907500-320207500 GCF_046630445.1 Rutidosis leptorrhynchoides
TTGTAAACTCCTTTTTTTATAAAGCAAACACACAAATTATATATATCCACGAATATTTCCAAGAAATTTTTTCATATTCGATTATTCGATGACACAAATCTTCTTTTATGATGATGTACACCACTGAACCGAGTATTCTTAAAGTATCCTTAGACTCTCTATGTCTCTTCTCCTAATTCACCCTAAATTATTTATGTATTGAGGTTCGAACGTTCGATATGACCTCTTAATTGTGAGAGGACATAACAAAGCTTATGTTGTGTTGGATCCCGTAGCACTAAACTCAAATAGTCTAGGACACCATATATGTGTAGGATTTTGACCCAGTAAATTCAACTATAGGATCTTATATATATGTGTAGTATTTTATGAATTTATAGATTGAAACAACCACTTAAATTTGAAGAGTTTAATTGCAAAAAAAATTTGGAACCATTTGAATTTGAATTGATATTCTAAATTCGCCAACATAACTATCTTAGGACCCTTGTAATCTTTTAAATTTGTATCTATAACATTACTTTATTTATCTGTTTGTAAATACGTACGTGTTTAACAAAAAGTTGTAAAATAATTAGATTTCAATGCGTGTTTAGTACTTACCCGTTAGACGAATTGAAAGTTAACCCTACAGTGTACTTAGCCTCCTCGAGAGCCAATTGAAACCTTTCTAAATCATGTTTTGGAGTCCCCCGTTGGTTTTTAATGATAAGCTCTGAAGGTTTAACGTCACAAAAAACCGGTATAACCTTCTTCTTAGCCTCCATAATTCGAGCCAGTTCGTGCAAACAAAATGGAGATTGACAATAACGCGGGGAAAAAACCGCAACTCCAACTTTACATTCTTTAATTGCATTGTCAATTTTATCAAACAATTTGTCTCCTGGTTTCATATTCTTGCTGTCCAAAAAAGGTCTTAATCTTAACCTCATTAGATGATCGTACAAAAGGCCAGCAACGTTTTTCTTGGTGTCTATCCCACGGTGGTTTATGAACACGTCACAAGGTGGTTGATGACGTGTCACTATGGCGGTGTTTGGTAGTTTGTGGGATTGAAGGAGGTTGCGGTAGACACTTTTGGTTGAAGAAATTGAACGTTGCATGGGGGAATTAAATGATTTGAAGGTGATATGATATATGCACTAGTTTTGTACTTGTACTTTTTATGATGTGTGTGTTTTACTGTTTTTGTTCGATATATGAAATGAATGGGAAATGAAATGCGTATTTATAGATTTTTGGGAATTAACAGATTTTGAACATTGAATTTTCGAAGACAATATTCACACATATATACTTGGACCTAAAGAAAATTATAGTAAGAGTAAAATGGTTTGAATATTTTGACTTATGGGTATTGCAAAAGTGGTGGGAACCTTCAAACACGGTTCATGTGATACTTGTATTCCTTTGAGAAACAACATAAAATAATAAATTTCCAATTAATTTGTATTTTTAGATATATTAAGGTTTAATAATGAAAGAATTGCGTTAGTTTTATAATATTATGTTAAAGACTGTTCAAAAGGTTAAAAGTATCATGCGATCTAACTTGGAATATATTTTTTTCATGCACTTGTTCTTGTATATTGTATTTTGTTACTTACAGGGCAGATTTATAAAAAAGCAAAGTTTAGTGGCTGAAGTTTAACACAAGTACAGAGACTATTTATGACAAGTTTAGAAAGTGCGGATATTATATAAAGTTTTTTTATTTATATTTCTGTATTATTTTTTTGGAGACTCAATCGTTTTTCTGTATTTTTCTCTCTAAAATTAGGGTTAGATTGTTGAAGAGTGATTAATCATATGTTGATGATTATTCACAATTGAAGTGGTGTTTTTCTTTGTAAGAGTGAAGGATTGTTTATTTTGTGTATTAGTTTTGGACTTTGTCCGGTTTGATTTAGGGTTTAATGGAAGTATTTTGATCAAATTCTTCTTGTGTGTGATTCTGTTCATTCTTTAGGTTGATTATATGGTTTTTTACATGGTATCAGAGCTATCGGTATCTCTGGATCGTTGTTTTCTTGGTTCTTAGTCGCATTTGTTGGTGGATCTAGGGTTTCGTTTGATTGGATCTAGGGTTTCGTTCGATTGATTGTTTGATAGGGTGTTCTATCGGGTTCGACATAGTCTGTGGGTGAGTTGTGATCTTCGATTAAGAAGATCTGGTAATATTGGTTCAAGAAGATTCAAGTCTAGATTCAGATCTTGTTTGGAGATTTATCTTCTGTTCTTGGTATTCATTATGCTTCCGCTGGTTTCTGTTGGTGACTCTTGATATCTGGAGTGTGGATTGTATTGGTATATTCTAAACCTACTTGTGTTGTGGCAAGTACCTGACCAGAGAGTTCTTCTTGCTTAAGAAGGATAAACTGCCCTCTGAGTTCACACTTGGACCATAGCCAAGATCTCTCTTCTTTTATAATTGTGTTTATATCTTATCTGTTTTTGTGTAGTATAAGAATCCAGTGCCCAACTCTTGACCTTGGTTCATTAAACCAATGGAAGCCTGATCAAGCACTGGTATTCTTTTAGGCATATCTGCATATCTGCTTATCTGTTCATTGATTGTTTCTACATATCTGCTTATCTGTTTATTGATTGATTCTGCATATCTGCTTATTTGTTCTGCCTATCTGCTTATCTGTTTATTCATTATTCTGCATATTTGTGTATTGTCCTGCTTTATTTCTGATTCTTAAGTGTTTTGATTTGTTACTGTTATAAGTCTTTCACAAGTTTTGTCAAATATTAAAAATGTCTGATACAGAAGAATCTTCTTCTGTAACTTTAATAAACAAACTTGATTTTGGAGATCCACTTTATCTTCATGCCAGTGATACTTCTGGTACTTCATTGATTTCCATAAAACTGAAAGGCACTGAAAACTACAGTGTCTGGAGTAGATCTTTAACACTTGCTTTAAATACAAAAAATAAAAAGGGTTTTATTGATGGAACTTGTGAAAGAAACACCTATGCTGATGATGAAGTTCTTCTTAATCAATGGGATAGGTGCAATGCTGTTGTCTTGACATGGATTTTAACTTCTATATCTGATGAGTTGTATTTAGGGCAAATTTTTTCAAATGATGCTTCTATTGTGTGGCAAGAATTGAAAGAAACTTATGATAAGATTGATGGTTCAGTCACCTTCAATCTTCATCATAAGATTAAATCTCTTACTCAAGGACAGAGTAGTTTGTCTGAGTATTACCACAAGCTAAATTGCTTGTGGAAGCAGTATGATGCCCTCATCAAACTGCCTGAATGTACTTGTGATGCTAATAAAGATTTTCAAAGTCATAATAAGTTGTTAAAACTAATGCAATTCTTGATGGGCTTAAATGATGAATATCAACCAATCAGAAGTAACTTGTTAACTAGGGATCCTCTTCCTGATGTTAAGACTGCTTATGCAATCTTATCAAGGGAAGAGTCTCATAGGGGATTAGCTACTTCTGATATTCAAAAAGGAAGTCAAACTTCAAATTTTTTGGCTAAAACTGTTAATAGTAGTTTTAATAATAATTCTAGTTTTAAAAGAAGTACAAGAGGACCTAATACAAATTTTCAATGTACAAAGTGTGGTATGAAAGGTCATACCATTGACAGATGTTTTGAAATAATTGGATATCCTCCTGGATATAAAAAGAAACCTTTTAACCAATATGCATCAAAGTTTATTGCCAATAATAATAATTATGTTACTAATAAAACATCTGATAATAATCAAGTGTCTAGTTTTGGTTTTCCTTTTTCTGAAGAACAGATACAGAAGTTAATGAATCTTATAAGTAAAGATACTGAATCTTCCAATGATGCAAGTGCCAACATGGCAGGTTGGTTCTTTAACTGTAATACATTATTTAATCAAAATTTTGAAAGATTTTTTTGTTCAAATCTTAACAACAAACCTTTAAGACATCTTAAACATTGGATTGTTGATTCTGGAGCAAATCAACATATGGTTTGTTCTGAAGAAAATCCGTTTGAAAAGATTGACATCACTAAATACAATATTACTGTTGGACATCCCAATGGTACTAAGGCTAAAATTAGAAAGATTGGAAAGTATAAAATAAATGATAATCTAATTTTAAATAATGTCTTACTTGTACCAGAATACTGTGTTAACTTGTTATCTGTTAACAGATTAACAACTGATAACAATATTTTTGTGGGATTTGACAAGTTTAAGTGTTTTCTTCAGGACTTGAGGGTAAACAAAACTGTGGGGATTGGTGATGTGTCTGAAGGTTTATATTTGTTTAAGAAGGGTAAGAATATAACTGAACATAATCATATCAATAATTTAATTGAATCCAATAATGTATCTGCTAAGCTGTGGCATCACAGGCTAGGACACCCTGCACATCAAGTTTTAAATGTTTTAAAACCAAATTTAAAATACAAAGATTCTTTTATAAACAATCCTTGTGATATGTGTAATAAGGCCAAGCAAACTAGAGAACCATTTCCTTTAAGTGAACATAAAACAACAAAATTAGGTGAATTGATTCACCTTGATGTGTAGGGACCATATAAAATACAAAGTAGGGAAGGATATAAATTTTTTCTTACAATTGTTGATGACTTTTCTAGGGCTGTTTGGGTTTATCTCATAAAAGGAAAGGATCAGGTGTTTGATAAGTTTTCTGAATTTTATAACCTAATTAAGAATCAGTTTAATACAGATATTAAAACAATTAGGTCTGACAATGGTACTGAATTTTGTAATAATCAAATGGAAAGTTTTTGTCATTCAAAAGGAATTATACATCAAACATCTTCTGCTTATACACCTCAACAGAATGGGATTGCAGAAAGAAAACATAGACATCTGCTTAATGTAGCAAGAAGTCTTATGTTTCAAGGGGGATTACCTCTTAATTTCTGGACTGAGTGTGTTCTAACTGCTCTTTATCTTGTGAATAGGTTACCCACTGCTGTTCTATCTGGAAAGTCCCCATTTGAGTGTATTTTTGGCTTTAAGCCAAGTCTCTCTCATATTAGAGTTTTTGGTTGTCTTTGTTATGCTACTATTTTAAATGTAAATGATAAGTTCACTAGTAGAGCTGCTATATGTGTTTTAATTGGCTATTCTTCAGTAAAAAAGGGTTATAAACTTTATAACCTTGAATCAAAAACTGTTTTATTTACAAGAGATGTAAAATTTTATGAAACTGTGTTTCCTTTTAAAAATTCTGGTTTGTCTAAAGATACTTTGTTTGATACTAGTATTACACATTTAAATTTCTTTGATTTGTTTTCAGAAAATGATGTTGTTTTTCAAACCCAAAACTCTAAAAGACCCAATGATAAAGGGAGAGACACTGAACTTAGTGATGGCACATCTGACTCACTTCAAGTTGATATCCATTGTGATGTTAACAAAGAAGGCAGTCAAAGTGCAACACTTGATGAGAATGTTATCCCTGAGGGCACACTTTCACAAAAAGAAAATATTAATACTCATGAAAGTGGTGAGACTTCTACTGTTAGAAGATCAGACAGAACAGCAGCAGGCCTTCCAAAAAGATTTGCAGACTATGTAATTAAGAGTAAAGTCAAATATGGTATAGAAAAGGTTGTCAATTATTCTTTTCTTAACCAAGAAAATTATTGTTTTGTGTCTAATCTTAACAAAAGCATTGAACCAAGTTCTTATCTTGAGGCTTCAAAAGATAAGAATTGGGTTGATGCTATGAATGATGAAATTACTACTTTAAACAGAAATCATACTTGGGAAATGGTTGACCTACCTCCTGGTAGAAAGTCAACTGGGTCCAAATGGGTTTATATGATTAAACACAAGTCAAATGGTGAAATTGAAAGATTTAAGGCAAGGTTAGTGGCTAAGGGGTTTAGTCAAAGAGTTGGCATAGATTATAAAGAAACTTTTTCACCAGTTGTGAAAATGGTAACTGTGACGCCCCGTACAAAACCATCGTGTACGATTCGTCAACAACGGGATCTTTACACGGTCAAGTACTACATGCTATTTGAAAACCAGTTTTGCATTCATAAAAGCATAGCGTTTACAAAAGATAACGTGACACAAAGGTCGTTACAAAGTTATTATTTGAAAATAACATAAACTACGAATGCAAAAGAAAAAGGTCCATGATTGAGACATCTCTAAGATTATGCAGCGAAATTCTAATACAGCAGGTCCTTAACAGCAAGTCTAACAGCGGAAGCAAGATACCTCTAAGTACCTGAGAAAACATGCTTAAAAACGTCAACAATAATTTTGGTGAGCTATAGTTTAAATTGTAACAGTAATATAAGATTGACCACGAGATTTCAATGTTTCAAAACAGTATGAAAAGTATATGTATAACCGTGGGCACATGGTAACTAGACTTAACGTAAATATAAATATCACCCCCTAAAAGTACACCTGGCGAGTGCGTATGTCCTCGAAGTATTAAACACCCGTTAAATGCTAGCGCGACTAGCCCGAGTGGGGATGTCAAACCCTATGGATCCATATCTAAGATTCGCGTCTACCGGTTCAAAAACCAATAGTTAAACGTTACCGTGCTAAGGGGAAAGTTTATGCCGTTATATAACCCACACATATGAAAAGTTTAAGTACTCGTGTCAAGTAAGTAAAACGTAAAAAGCGCATGTATTCTCAGTCCTAAAAATATTATAAGTAAAAAGGGAAGCTATAACTCACAGTGAATAAGCAATACAAGTCGATACGAAAGTGTGCAAGTAGTAAGTCGGTCTGAAAGGTCGTCAACCTAAATCAAAGGTTACTAGGCCAGTATGTTATCCTCATAAGTTTTAATAGTGCATAAAATAAGTTTAAGTGTCAACATCATCATCGTTCATCATCCTAAAATCTAAGTAAGTTTGGAAAGAATAGAGATCGAAACAATAGGCTGACTTCGGTCAGCTGCTACGACCTCTACGTAAATCAAAAAGACTCGTAATTAGTGGCTATGGCTCTGTATATGAGTCCCCTATTTTCTGACCAATTTCCAGAACCAAACTCGTCTTCATTTGACCGTGGCGATGGTTTAAGTGCGAGTAGGTCAGAAATTTCAGCACAACGTTAATAGGGTGTAATGACTTTCGGAAGGCCATAAATCCTAAACCGTAACTTGGATTAAGATGAGGTCTAAACGGAAAATCATCTACTCGAACCGAACTAACTGAAAATCAGCTTTCCAGTAGCCCAGGTGGTCTGATCAGATCTCGAAAATAGTAAGCAAGGTGCTCCAGTGGGGTTCTTAGTGCTTGATGCTCATCACGGTTCTCATCCTTGATGCATGTAGCTTCAAGTGTACAACTCGTTGATGGGTTAGCATCACCTTGACCAAGATTCTACCATCAACACACAATATGTTAAGACCAAGTAAGAACACAACTCATTTAAGAGTCTTAGATGGATGATGAACCAAGGTAACATCATATCCTTAGTCTTAACACAATTACAATTTACATTTACAACTAAAGCTACAAACTTTACTTCAATCAAGCAAGTATGAACATAATCTAAGTCAAATGAAGTGATGGAACCCTAAGCTAGAGAGCTTGGATCCCTTTCACACAAGTTATAAGGTCACAAAGCTAGAAAGCTTGAACCTTTAGTGTTCTTGAAGAACTTGAAGCATAAAGCTTAGATCTTTAAGTTATATGAAGACCATAAACACAAGTTTTGATATTTATAACAAAATAATGAGATCATAAGTTAGAAAACTTAGATCCAACAAAATATAGCAAGATCCAAGCTAGAAAGCTTGCATCTTGGTTGTTCTTGAAGATCTTGAAGCATAAAGCTTGGATTTTTAAGTTACATGAAGATTACAAACACAAGTTTGAATCTTTATAACAAAATAAAAAGATTAAAGTTAAAAAATAATATAGATCTACAAAATGGGTGAAGATTCAAAGCTAAAAAGCTTGAATCTTCCATGTTCTTGAAGGATTCATGCTTGAATCTACAAGATGTAATCAAGATCAAAGCTAAAAAGTTTGATCTTTTAAAGAATGATGATGATCACGAAAAGGAAAGGAGAAGAAGAAGAAGAAGAAAAATCAAAAACTTACAAGATTTAGAGTGAGAAAGACTATAAAGGAAATAAGAGAGTAAGTGTGTGTGAAATACAAATGAGAGCAAGTGTTAAATGGATAGAATAAGGGTGGTATTTATAGGAAATGAGGGTGGGGGGAGGCCATTAGGGCCGTAGGTTTTGGTTGGGGGAGGGGGGGACAAGATTTACTTTTTGGTTAATGGTTGTCTAAAGTTGGTGGTTATTTAGGATCTCATGCAACATTAAGGATAATACTTGACATAAATGCTAGCATGTTCCCTCTAATAAATGGGCATTTGTCTTACTTATTATTGGGTTACTAGTAATTAATAAGTGGGCTAAATAAATGGGCTACTAGCTAGAGTAGGGTGGGCTTAAGTCCAACAAGGTAGAAAGTCCAACAAGACTAACTAGTAAGCATAAGTAAATTACTACGCGTAATTAAGCATCCATAAACCCAAGTAATTATTATTATAAAATAATAATTAAGATTTTGTAGTCATAATATTCCGATTACGACAAAAGTTGAACATGTGCGCAGTTCGCGGTTTATTCGAAACATTATGTGACACTAACGGTCATAAAGCATCCGGTGATCAAGTTAAATATCCTACGTACTCTAAGGTACGTTTTAATATATAAATGAAAGTAAACCATGTATATAAAGATTCCAGAGTATAAAGTAGCACAGTACGCACAAATACGCAGTTTCGCTAAAATACAAGGCATAAAAGCAAGTCGAAAAAGTCGGGTCGTTACATTACCCACCTGTTAATGGAAATTTCATCCCGAAATTTAAGCTGAGGCAGGTGTTGAAGTCGGGAAAAGGTGAGGATACTTCTGCATCATTTGATCCTCCCGTTCCCAAGTGAACTCGGATCCACGTTTGGCATTCCATCGGACTCGGACGATCGGGATTCTGTTGTGTTTCAAAACTTTGACCTCACGGTCCATAATTTTGACAGGCTCTTCCACGAAGTGGAGTTTGTCATCAATCGTAAGTTCCTCCAGGGGTATGATAAGTTCCGGTGGAGCAAGACACTTCTTCAAATTTGATACGTGGAAGGTAGGATGAACTGCGCTCAATTGAGTTGGAAGATCCAGACGGTAAGCTACGGGTCCAACACGTTCCAAAATTTCGAAAGGGCCAATGTATCGCGAGTTTAACTTTCCGCGCTTTCCAAATCAGATCACACCTTTCCAAGGTGCGACTTTCAACATCACACGGTCACTCACGTTGAATTCGAAGTCTTTACGTTTAAGATCAGCATAACTCTTTTGGCGATCAAGGGCCGCCTTAAGTCTCGCTTGAATCTGGGCAATCTTCTCCATCGATTCATGGACTATCTCGGGTCTGGTGATTTGCACTTCGCCTAACTCGGCCCAACAAATAGGAGAACGGCACTTGCGGCCATACAACGCTTTAAAAGGTGCGACATTAATACTCGAGTGATAACTATTGTTGTAAGAGAATTCGGCTAACGGCAAATACCTTTTCCAAGACTTTCCGAAGTCAATAACACAGGCACGCAACATGTCCTCTAAAGTCTGAATCGTTCGTTCGCTCTGACCGTCGGTCTGTGGGTGATATGCAGTGCTCAGGTCGAGACGAGTTCCCAAGGCTTCTTGCAAAGAACGCCAGAATCTGGAAGCAAAACGGGGATCGCGATCTGAGATAATTGATAAGGGCACACCATGACGAGGCACAACTTCTTTGATGTATAGTTGAGCGAGTCTCCCCATCGTATCTGTTTCCTTCATGGCTAAGAAGTGTACAGATTTGGTAAGACGGTCAACGATAACCCAGATTGTATCGTATCCGCCCACCGTCTTTGGTAGCTTCGTGATGAAGTCCATCGTAATTGCTTCCCATTTTCATTGTGGGATTTTCGGTTGTTGAAGTAATCCAGATGGCTTCTGATGTTCAGTCTTAACCTTCGAACAAGTCAAACACCTCCCAACATAAGTTGCAACATCCTTCTTAAGATTTGGCCACCAATAGTGTTCCTTAAGATCGTGGTACATTTTGCCGGATCCTGGATGAATCGAATATCTGGACTTGTTGGCTTCATCAAGTATAAGGCTTTGTAAATCTCCATAACGAGGTACCCAAATTCTTCCGGCATAACATCGGAGTCCAGACTCCTTAACCTCGAATTTAGAGACGAGAATGTTCAAGTATTCACGGGATATGTTCTCCTCTTTGAGAGCCTCTTCTTGGGCTACTCGGATCTGGCTGTTGAGGTTCGAATGAATGGTGATGTTCAGAGCCCGAACACGAAGAGGTACCATTCTCTCCTTTCGACTCAGAGTGTTGGCTACAACATTGGCTTTGCCAGGATGGTAACGGAGTTCACAATCATAGTCATTCAGCGTCTCGATCCATCGATGTTGTCTCATATTCAGCTGCTTCTGATCAAAGATGTGCTGGAGGCTTTTGTGATCGGTGAATATGGTACTCTTTGTCCCATAAAGATAGTGTCTCCACAACTTCAAAGCGAAGACAACAGCTCCAAGTTCGAGATCATGGGTAGTGTAGTTTTGCTCGTGTATCTTCATTTGACGAGAAGCATAAACAATGACCTTCATTCTTTACATCAATACGCAACCAAAACCATTTTTCGAAGCATCTCAGTACACAACGAAGCCGTCACTGCCTTCGGGAAGAGATAAGATAGGTGCGGTGGTCAATTTCTGCTTCAAGTTTTGAAATGCTGATTCGTGTTCTTTTTCTCAAACGAACTTCTTCCCTTTGTGAGTTAGCGCGGTCAAAGGTCGCGAAATCAGAGAGAAACCTTCAATAAATCTTCGGTAGTAACCGGAAAGACCTAGAAATTGGCAGATGTGAGTCACAGTAGTGGGGGTTTCCCACTTGCTGATAGCTTCGAACTTTGCGGGATCAACTTTGATACCTTGATCACTCACAATATGACCCAGAAATTGGACTTCCTTCAACCAAAATTCACACTTGGAGAATTTGGCATAAAGTTGCTCTTGTCTCAAGAGTTCCAACACTAGTCGAAGATGTTGTTCATGTTCTTCTTCACTTCGGGAATAAATGAGGATATCATCTATGAAAATGATAACGAACTTGTCCAGATATGGCTTGCATACTCAATTCATGAGATCCATAAACATAGCATGTGCATTGGTTAAACTGAATGGCATCACTAAAAACTCATAATGACCATAACGGGTTCTAAACACAGTTTTTATCACATCACTCTCCTTCACCCTCAATTGGTGATAATCGGATCGCAAATCGATCTTGGAGTAAACGTTGGATCCTTGCAGCTGATCGAAAAGATCATCAATTCTGGGAAGAGGATACCGATTCTTAATCGTCAACTTATTCAGCTCACGATAATCGATACACATGCAGAAAGATCTGTCCTTCTTCTTCATGATCTTCTGCGCTTTCATACAACTAATGAGGTTCAGCTCCGAGTTACATCTCTCTCCGTATATAACCAGTGGCTCACCATCTCCTTGTGGTATACGAAGAGCTTTATCTCCACAGATAATGTCAGCCCTCACTTTGGTCAACCAGTCCATGCCGACAATCACGTCAAAGCTTCCCAATTTGATGGGTATCAAGTCAATTGCGAAATCCACACCATCTATGTTGATATTAGCTCCTCGTCCAATTTGGTCGACTTTCTCAAGTTTCCCATTGGCTACCTCAACTAGCATACTCTCCTCTAAAGGCACTAACGACCATTCTATCTTAGAGCAAAAGTGTCTACAAACATAGCTCCTATCGGCAACAGTATCAAATAGGACAGAAGCTAATAGATTGTTGATAGTGAATACACCTGTAACCAAGTCGGGGTTCTCACGGGTATCCCTTGCATTTACATTGAAAGCTCTTCAACGCGGGGGTCCGCCGTCCTTTCGCTTGTTGGGACACTCATTCATGAAGTGGCCCTGTTGTCCACACTCATAACACTTTCTTGGTCCATTGGGGTTGGTCCTCACAGTTGAGATGGGAATCTTGCAGTCCTTGCCAATATGCCCGGTCTTTTTGCACTTTTCATATACCACATTACAGTACCCGGTATGGTGCTTGTAGCACCTCTTGCACTGTGGTAGACTACCCTTGTAGTTGGGGTTTGACCTGGTGTTCGGGTTGGGGTTCCTTCCATCGTTATGCCTCTTAGCGGGGGTTTGATCATAGACTCTCCCTTTGTTGTTATCCCACTTACGCTTCTCACCACTGGCTCCCGATTTAGATTTTGCCTTTTTCGATTCCTTGCTGATAATTTGGTTCATAAGGGTTTGCGCCATGCGCATAGTTGCCGGGACGTTGGGTGGATTAGAAGAGGTGACATTTCCTTAAATGGACTTAGGAAGTCCCCACAAGTATCGCTCCATTCTCTTAAATTTTGGGGTAACCATCGTGGGACACATCAGCGCTAATTCCAGATACCTACGGTTGTAACCATCAAGATCGTTTCCCACAACCTTCAACTCCCATAACTCAGCTTCCATTTTTTGTATCTCTGCTCTGGGGCAGTACTCTTCGATCAGGGCTCCCTTAAATTCTTCCCACGGAGTGGCATAAGCCTCGTCAATACCCTTAGCTTGAGCCAGTGTGTTCCACCAGGTTAGGGCGCCGTCTGACAGCGTACATGAAGCATACTTGGTTTTGTTCGGCTCTGAGCAGTTGCTTACACGGAACACAGCTTCTAATTTCTCAAACCACCTAGTCAATCCAACCGGCCCCTCAGTACCACTAAAGTTGTGGGGCTTGCAGCTTTGAAACTCCTTATATGTGCACCCTTTATGGATGGGCTGGTTAACTGGTGGAGCTTGTGGGTTGATTTTCGCAATAGCTGCGGCTACCCTTTCCGCAATCATTTCCTCAATTTGTGCTGCTGTGGGCGCTGCTCTTCCGTTTGCCATTGCTCTTCTAAACAGAAATTTGACTTAAGTTAAAATCCAGCATTTAATAAATAATAATATAGTATATGGCAACCAACATGGAATCAACGCCACACATGTTAACTACGTAATGCAAACAGATACAGATACCACAGAAACATCATACAGTAATGTAAGTAGAACACCGTGCAAAAAGTAAACAACACTAAGTTCCATTCATTAATAATAAGTTGCATACATCCGCATAAGTTCGTACAGTACATGAGTAAAACATGAAACTACCAACGAGATTACATGATGAAATCTACTACAATGCCCTATGGTGACGGTGGGTAAAGGATGTCCATTACGTGGGACATCTGGTCCTCGAGCTCAGTTACTCGAGCACGGAGGATCTCCACTTCCCTCGTCAGTTCCTCGACGGAGGAAGATGGTGGGGCAGGCGGTGCGGATTGAAATGTCCCGTTCTTATTGATTAAAAATGTTCCATATTAATTGATTTCGTTGCGAGGTTTTGACCTCTATATGAGACGTTTTTCAAAGACTGCATTCATTTTTAAAACAAACCATAACCTTTATTTCATAAATAAAGGTTTAAAAAGCTTTACGTAGATTATCAAATAATGATAATCTAAAATATCATATTTACACACGACCATTACATAATGGTTTACAATACAAATATGTTACATCGAAATCAGTTTCTTGAATGCAGTTTTTACACAATATCATACAAACATGGACTCCAAATCTTGTCCTTATTTTAGTATGCAACAGCGGAAGCTCTTAATATTCACCTGAGAATAAACATGCTTTAAACGTCAACAAAAATGTTGGTGAGTTATAGGTTTAACCTATATATATCAAATCGTAACAATAGACCACAAGATTTCATATTTCAATACACATCCCATATATAGAGATAAAAATCATTCATATGGTGAACACCTGATAACCGACATTAACAAGATGCATATATAAGAATATCCCCATCATTCCGGGACACCCTTCGGATATGATATAAATTTCGAAGTACTAAAGCATCCGGTACTTTGGATGGGGTTTGTTAGGCCCAATAGATCTATCTTTAGGATTCGCGTCAATTAGGGTGTCTGTTCCCTAATTCTTAGATTACCAGACTTAATAAAAAGGGGCATATTCGATTTCAATAATTCAACCATAGAATGTAGTTTCACGTACTTGTGTCTATTTTGTAAATCATTTATAAAACCTGCATGTATTCTCATCCCAAAAATATTAGATTTTAAAAGTGGGACTATAACTCACTTTCACAGATTTTTACTTCGTCGGAAAGTAAGACTTGGCCACTGGTTGATTCACGAACCTATAACAATATATACATATATATCAAAGTATGTTCAAAATATATTTACAACACTTTTAATATATTTTGATGTTTTAAGTTTATTAAGTCAGCTGTCCTCGTTAGTAACCTACAACTAGTTGTCCACAGTTAGATGTACAGAAATAAATCGATAAATATTATCTTGAATCAATCCACGACCCAGTGTATACGTATCTAGTATTGATCACAACTCAAACTATATATATTTTGGAATCAACCTCAACCCTGTATAGCTAACTCCAACATTCACATATAGAGTGTCTATGGTTGTTCCGAAATATATATAGATGTGTCGACATGATAGGTTGAAACATTGTATACGTGTCTATGGTATCTCAAGATTACATAATATACAATACAAGTTGATTAAGTTATGGTTGGAATATATTTGTTACCAATTTTCACGTAGCTAAAATGAGAAAAATTATCCAATCTTGTTTTACCCATAACTTCTTCATTTTAAATCCGTTTTGAGTGAATCAAATTGCTATGGTTTCATATTGAACTCTATTTTATGAATCTAAATAGAAAAAGTATAGGTTTATAGTCGGAAAAATAAGTTACAAGTCGTTTTTGTAAAGGTAGTCATTTCAGTCGAAAGAGCGACGTCTAGATGACCATTTTAGAAAACATACTTCCACTTTGAGTTTAACCATAATTTTTGGATATAGTTTCATGTTCATAATAAAAATTATTTTCTCAGAATAACAACTTTTAAATCAAAGTTTATCATAGTTTTTAATTAACTAACCCAAAACAGCCCGCGGTGTTACTACGACGGCGTAAATCCGGTTTTACGGTGTTTTTCGTGTTTCCAGGTTTTAAATCATTAAGTTAGCATATCATATAGATATAGAACATGTGTTTAGTTAATTTTAAAAATCAAGTTAGAAGGATTAACTTTTGTTTGCGAACAAGTTTAGAATTAACTAAACTATGTTCTAGTGATTACGAGTTTAAACCTTCGAATAAGATAGTTTTATATATATGAATCGAATGATGTTATGAACATCATTACTACCTCAAGTTTAGTAGGTAAACCTACTGGAAGTGACAAGAAATGATCTAGCTTCAAAGGGTCTTGGATGGCTTGAAAGTTCTTGAAGTAGGATCATGACACAAAAACAAGTTCAAGTAAGATTTTTACTCGAATTAAGATAGTTTATAGTTATAGAAATTGAATCAAAGTTTGAATATGAATATTACCTTGAATAAGAAAGATAACCTACTGTATATAACAAAGGTTTCTTGATCTTAGATGATTACTTGGAATGGATTAGAAAGCTTGGAACTAAATTAGTAAACTTGAAGGGATTTTTGAAGTGTTCTTGAAGTGTTCTTCCTATGATGATTATAGCTTGATTCTTGAAGTGATTTTTGATGAAGATGATGATTAACTACTGAAAAAATACGTTCATAATAGTGTGTGTGTGTTGAGAGAGAATTAGAAAGAGAATTGGAAGTGAAATGGAGTGAATGATGAGTGGTAATTGGTGAGTGGTGAGTGGGGTTAAAAGGAGTTCTAGTTAGTTGACTAGCTCATGGTAGAAGCTAAAATTGATTAGTCATACATGACATAATCAAGAGTGGAATCCCATGTTAGTTCCTATTGGTATATACCCATATTAAGTACGTTTTGAAGCTGTGTATAATACGGGTAAGAATACGACTAGAATTCTTGATGAAAGAAAAGAATGGGAAAGTAACTGTAACCATTTTCGTTAAGTATGAGTGTTTTGATATATGTCTTGAAGTCTTCCAAAAGTATTTTAATACATCTAAATACACTACATGTATATACATTTTAACTGAGTCGTTAAGTCATCGTTAGTCGTTACATGTAAGTGTTGTTTTGAAACCTTTAAGTTAACGATCTCAATTAATGTTGTTAACCCATTGTTTATTATATCTAATGAGATGTTAAATTATTATATTATCATGATATTATGATATATTAATATATCTTAATATGATATATATACATTTAAATGTCGTTACAACGATAATCGTTACATATATGTCTCGTTTTGAAATCCTTAAGTTAGTAGTCTTGTTTATATGTATATAACTCATTGTTAATATACTTATGGAGATACTTACTTATCATAATCTCATGTTAACCATATTTATATCCATATATATCGTCATGTCATTTTTAAAAGTTTTAACGTTCGTGAATCGCCGGTCAACTTGGGTGGTCAATTGTCTATATGAAACATATTTCAATTAATCAAGTCTTAACAAGTTTGATTGCTTAACATGTTGGAAACATTTAATCATGTAAATATCAATCTCAATTAATATATATAAACATGGAAAAGTTCGGGTCACTACAGTACCTACCCGTTAAATAAATTTCGTCCCGAAATTTTAAGCTGTTGAAGGTGTTGACGAATCTTCTGGAAATAGATGTGGGTATTTCTTCTTCATCTGATCTTCACACTCCCAGGTGAACTCGGGTCCTCTACGAGCATTCCATCAAACCTTAACAATTGGTATCTTGTTTTGCTTAAGTCTTTTAACCTCACGATCCATTATTTCGACGGGTTCTTCGATGAATTGGAGTTTTTCGTTGATTTGGATTTCATCTAACGGAATAGTGAGATCTTCTTTAGCAAAACATTTCTTCAAATTCGAGACGTGGAAAGTGTTATGTACAGCCGCGAGTTGTTGAGGTAACTCAAGTCGGTAAGCTACTGGTCCGACACGATCAATAATCTTGAATGGTCCAATATACCTTGGATTTAATTTCCCTCGTTTACCAAATCGAACAACGCCTTTCCAAGGTGCAACTTTAAGCATGACCATCTCTCCAATTTCAAATTTTATATCTTTTCTTTTAATGTCAGCGTAGCTCTTTTATCGACTTTGGGCGGTTTTCAACCGTCGTTGAATTTGGATGATCTTCTCGGTAGTTTCTTGTATAATCTCCGGACCCGTAATCTGTCTATCCCCCACTTCACTCCAAAAAATCGGAGACCTGTACTTTCTACCATAAAGTGCTTCAAACGGCGCCATCTCAATGCTTGAATGGTAGCTGTTGTTGTAGGAAAATTCTGCTAACGGTAGATGTCGATCCCAACTGTTTCCGAAATCAATAACACATGCTCGTAGCATGTCTTCAAGCGTTTGTATCGTCCTTTTGCTCTGCCCATCAGTTTGTGGATGATAGGCAGTACTCATGTCTAGACGAGTTCCTAATGCTTGCTGTAATGTGTGCCAGAATCTTGAAATAAATCTGCCATCCCTATCAGAGATAATAGAGATTGGTATTCCATGTCTGGAGACGACTTCCTTCAAATACAGTCGTGCTAACTTCTCCATCTTGTCATCTTCTCTTATTGGTAGGAAGTGTGCTGATTTGGTGAGACGATCAACTATTACCCAAATAGTATCAAAACCACTTGCAGTCCTTGGCAATTTACTGATGAAATCCATGGTAATGTTTTCCCATTTCCATTCCGGGATTTCGGGTTGTTGAAGTAGACCTGATGGTTTCTGATGCTCAGCTTTGACCTTAGAATACGTCAAACATTCTCCTACGTATTTAGCAACATCGGCTTTCATACCCGGCCACCAAAAATGTTTCTTGAGATCCTTGTACATCTTCCCCGTTCCAGGAGGTATTGAGTATCTGGTTTTATGAGCTTCTCTAAGTACCATTTCTCTCATATCTCCAAATTTTGGTACCCAAATCCTTTCAGCCCTATACCGGGTTCCGTCTTCCCGAATATTAAGATGCTACTCCGATCCTTTGGGTATCTCATCCTTTAAATTTCCTTCTTTTAAAACTCCTTGTTGCGCCTCCTTTATTTGAGTAGTAAGGTTATTATGAATCATTATATTCATAGATTTTACTCGAATGGGTTCTCTGTCCTTCCTGCTCAAGGCATCGGCTACCACATTTGCCTTCCCCGGGTGGTAACGAATCTCAAAGTCGTAATCATTCAACAATTCAATCCACCTACGCTGCCTCATATTCAGTTGTTTCTAATTAAATATGTGTTGAAGACTTTTGTGGTCGGTATATATAATACTTTTGACCCCATATAAGTAGTGCCTCCAAGTCTTTAATGCAAAAACAACCGCGCCTAATTCCAAATCATGCGTCGTATAATTTTGTTTGTGAATCTTCAATTGTCTAGACGCATAAGCAATCACCTTCGTTCGTTGCAATAATACACAACCGAGACCTTGCTTTGATGCGTCACAATAAATCACAAAATCATCATTCCCTTCAGGCAATGACAATATAGGTGTCGTAGTTAGCTTTTTCTTCAATAACTGAAACACTTTCTCTTGTTCATCATTCCATTCAAATTTCTTCCCTTTATGCGTTAATGCAGTCAAGGGTTTTGCTATTCTGGAAAAGTCTTGGATGAACCTTCTGTAGTAACCAGCTAGTCCTAAAAACTAGCATATGTGTTTCGGAGTTTTGGGGGTTTCCCACTTTTCAACAGTTTCTATCTTTGCCGGATCCACCTTAATACCTTCTTTGTTCACTGTGTGACCGAGGAATTGAACTTCTTCCAATCAAAATGCACACTTTGAAAACTTAGCGTACAATTCTTCCTTCCTCAATACTTCTAACACCTTTCTCAAATGTTCACCGTGTTCTTGGTCATTCTTTGAGTAAATAAGTATGTCATCAATGAATACAATGACAAACTTGTCAAGGTATGGTGCACACACTCGGTTCATAAGGTCCATGAACACAGCTGGTGCATTAGTTAAACCAAATGGCATGACCATAAACTCGTAATGACCGTAACGTGTTCTGAAAGCAGTCTTTGGAATATCATCTTCTTTCACCCGCATTTGATGATACCCGGAACGTAAGTCAATCTTTGAATAAACAGACGAGCCTTGTAGTTGATCAAATAAGTCGTCGATTCTCGGTAGTGGGTAGCTGTTCTTGATGGTAAGTTTGTTCAACTCTCGGTAGTCGATACACAACCTGAATGTACCATCTTTCTTCTTGACAAACAAAACAGGAGCTCCCCACGGTGATGTGCTTGGTCGAATGAAACCATGCTCTAAAAGTTCTTGTAATTGGCTTTGCAGTTCTTTCATCTCGCTGGGTGCGAGTCTATAAGGAGCACGAGCTATTGGTGCAGCTCCTGGTACAAGATCTATTTGAAATTCAACGGATCGATGTCGGGGTAATCCCGGTAATTCTTTCAGAAATACATCGGGAAATTCTTTTGCGACGGGAACATCATTGATGCTCTTTTCTTCAGTTTGTACTTTCTCGACGTGTGCTAGAACAGCATAGCAACCTTTTCTTATTAGTTTTTGTGCCTTCAAATTACTAATAAGATGTAGCTTCGTGTTGCCCTTTTCTCTGTACACCATTAAGGGTTTTCCTTTTTCTCGTATAATGCGAATTGCATTTTTGTAACAAACGATCTTTGCTTTCACTTCTTTCAACCAGTCCATACCGATTATCACATCAAAACTCCCTAACTCTACTGGTATCAAGTCAATCTTAAATGTTTCGCTAACCAGTTTAATTTCTCGATTCCGACATATATTATCTGCTGAAATTAATTTACCATTTGCTAATTCGAGTAAAAACTTACTATCCAAAGGCGTCAATGGACAACTTAATTTAGCACAAAAATCTCTACTCATATAGCTTCTATCCGCACCCGAATCAAATAAAACGTAAGCAGATTTATTGTCAATAAGAAACGTACCCGTAACAAGCTCCGGGTCTTCCTGTGCCTCTGCCGCATTAATATTGAAAACTCTTCAGCGGCCTTGTCCATTCGTGTTCTCCTGGTCCGGGCAATTTCTAATAATGTGGCCCGGTTTTCCACATTTATAACAAACTACATTGGCATAACTTGCTCCGACACTACTTGCTCCGCCATTACTCGTTCCGACACCATTTGTTCCTTTCGTTCTATTAACCCCTAGTCCGTAGACCTCACACTTCGCCGCGCTATGACCATTTCTTTTACACTTGTTGCAAAATTTGGTGCAGAACCCCGAGTGATACTTTTCACACCTTTGGCATAGCTGCTTCTTATTGTTGTTGTTGTTGCGGTTATTATTGTTGTTGGGATGATTATTGTAGCTGCTGTTGTTGTTGTTGTTGTTGCTGTTGTTGTTGTTGTTGGGCCGTTTGTTGTAGTTGCGATTGATGTTGCGATTGTTGGGATAATTGTTGCGATTATTGTTGTAATTGCTGTTGTTGTTGTATTGGTGATTCTTATCACCGTTTTCCTCCCACTTTCTTTTGACTTGCTTTACATTGGCCTCTTCAGCAGTCTGTTCTTTAATTCTTTCTTCAATCTGGTTCACTAGTTTGTGAGCCATTCTACATGCCTGTTGTATGGAGGCGGGCTCATGTGAACTTATATCTTCTTGGATTCTTTCCGGTAATCCTTTCACAAACGCGTCGATCTTCTCTTCCTCATCTTCGAATGCGCCCGGACACAATAGGCACAATTCTGTGAATTGTCTTTCGTACGTGGTAATATCAAATCCTTGGGTTCGTAACCCTCTAAGTTCTGTCTTGAGATTATTGACCTCGGTTCTGGGACGGTACTTCTCGTTCATCAAGTGCTTGAATGCTGACCACGGTAGTGCGTACGCATCATCTTGTCCCACTTGCTCTAGATAGGTATTCCACCATGTTAACGCAGAACCTGTGAAGGTATGCGTAGCGTACTTCACTTTGTCCTCTTCAGTACACTTACTTATGGCAAACACCGATTCGACCTTCTCGGTCCACCGTTTCAATCCGATCGGTCCTTCGGTTCCATCAAATTCCAAAGGTTTGCAGGCAGTGAATTCTTTGTAGGTGCATCCTACACGATTTCCTGTACTGCTAGATCCAAGGTTATTGTTGGTATGTAGCGCAGCCTGTACTGCGGCTATGTTTGAAGCTAGAAAAGTACGGAATTCCTCTTCATTCATATTCACGGTGTGTCGAGTAGTCGGTGCCATTTCCTTCAAAATAGTCAAATGGAACAAGTTAATCATACAGAATATTAAGAGTAGTTAATAGTATTTCGTAGCATAATATGAACTCATTTATAAAAGCGTTTTCTTCATATTAGCGTTTTATAAGTTTAAATTCGGGTAGTACCTACCCGTTAAGTTCATACTTAGTAGCTAATATACAATTCAACTACTACAATTCTATATGAAAAACTGATTATAATAATATTTCGCGTTCAAACTTTTACAAAATATTTTACAAACTTACAATACCGCTTATTTTACATATAGCATGAAATATAGCACACAATAAATTTGATACAAGATGGTTGTGAAGATAATTCTAGCTAGTACACAAGTCGTTCCGCAAAGGCAATAAAGACACGTAATTCATACGTCCAGAAACAAGTCATGCATTCTGGTTTTACTAGGATTACTTCCCATCCTTGGTCTTGTGGAACATAACCGTTATGGCCGTTGATAAGACAGCGTGTTGTAACCAAAGGGACGAGGGTTACGTAATGTCCAACAGTCCCGTAACAATCTAAAAACCTCATTTCTTACCCCAATTACCGACTCCGTCACTTGTGGAAACGTTTTGTTTAATAGTTGTAGCCCGATGTTCTTGTTCTCACTTTGGTGAGAAGCGAACATTACTAATCCGTAAGCATAACATGCTTCTTTATGTTGCATGTTAGCCGCTTTTTCTAAATCACGAAGTCCAATATTCGGATATATTGAGTCAAACTAATTTCTTAACCCATTGCGTAAAATAGCATTTGGGTTCCCCGCAATATATGCGTCAAAGTAAACACATCGTAACTTATGGATTTCCCAATGTGATATCCCCATCTTTCGAACGAAAGCCTTTTATAAACCAAGGCATTCTTGGAACGTTCTTCGAATGTCTTACAAACTGATCTCGCCTTAAATAGTTGTGCCGAAGAATTCTGACCGACTCTAGACAAGATTTCATCAATCATGTCTCCGGGTTGGTCTCTTAAAATATTGGGTTGTCTATCCATTTTGTGTTTTTATACTGTAAAATAGACAAGAGTTAGAAAAAAAAATACTTATTAATACAAGTAATTTTTACATATATCATAAAGCATAAGCACACTATATTACTTATATTACACCACACGAATACAACTATCTTATTCCGACTCGCTTGTTTCTTCTTCTTCGGTTTTGGTTCGTTTTGCCAAGTTTCTAGGGATATATGATGTTCCCCTAATACGAGCCGTCGTTATCCACATTGGTTTAGAAAAACCTGGTGGTTTAGAGGTTTCCGGGTCATTGTTACAACTTAAGGACTTCGGGGGTTGACGATACATATAAAGTTCATCGGGGTTGGAATTAGATTTCTCTATTTTTATGCCCTTTCCCTTATTATTTTCTTTTGCCTTTTTAAATTCAGTTGGGGTAATTTCTATAACATCATCGGAATTCACGTCGGAATCCGATTCATCGGAGAATTGGTAATCCTCCCAATATTTTGCTTCCTTGGCGGAAACACCATTGACCATAATTAACCTTGGTCGGTTGGTTGAGGATTTTCTTTTACTTAACCGTTTTATTATTTCCCCCACCGGTTCTATTTCTTCATCCGGTTCTGATTCTTCTTCCGGTTCCGATTCTTCTTCCGGTTCCCACTCTTCTTCCGGTTCCTCTTCGGGAACTTTTGAATCAGTCCACGAATCATTCCAATTTACATTTGACTCTTCATTATTATTAGGTGAGTCAATGGGACTTGTTCTAGAGGTAGACATCTATCACATAATATCAAACGCGTTAAGAGATTAATATATCACATAATATTCACATGTTAAAAATATATAGTTTCCAACAAAATTTGTTAAGCAATCATTTTTCAAGTAAAAACGGTCGAAGTCCAGACTCACTAATGCATCCTAATAAACTCGATAAGACACACTAATGCAAAATTCTGGTTCTCTAAGACCAACGCTCGGATACCAACTGAAATGTCCCGTTCTTATTGATTAAAAACATTCCATATTAATTGATTTCGTTGCGAGGTTTTGACCTCTATATGAGACGTTTTTCAAAGACTGCATTCATTTTTAAAACAAACCATAAACTTTATTTCATAAATAAAGGTTTAAAAAGCTTTACGTAGATTATCAAATAATGATAATCTAAAATATTCTGTTTACACTACCATTACATAATGGTTTACAATACAAATATGTTACATCGAAATCAGTTTCTTGAATGCAGTTTTTACACAATATCATACAAACATGGACTCCAAATCTTGTCCTTATTTTAGTATGCAACAGCGGAAGCTCTTAATATTCACCTGAGAATAAACATGCTTTAAACGTCAACAAAAATGTTGGTGAGTTATAGGTTTAACCTATATATATCAAATCGTAACAATAGACCACAAGATTTCATATTTCAATACACATCCCATATATAGAGATAAAAATCATTCATATGGTGAACACCTAGTAACCGACATTAACAAGATGCATATATAAGAATATCCCCATCATTCCGGGACACCCTTCGGATATGATATAAATTTCGAAGTACTAAAGCATCCGGTACTTTGGATGGGGTTTGTTAGGACCAATAGATCTATCTTTAGGATTCGTGTCAATTAGGGTGTCTGTTCCCTAATTCTTAGATTACCAGACTTAATAAAAAGGGGCATATTCGATTTCGATAATTCAACCATAGAATGTAGTTTCACGTACTTGTGTCTATTTTGTAAATCATTTATAAAACCTGCATGTATTCTCTTCCCAAAAATATTAGATTTTAAAAGTGGGACTATAACTCACTTTCACAGATTTTTACTTCGTCGGGAAGTAAGACTTGGCCACTAGTTGATTCACAAACCTATAACAATATATACATATATATCAAAGTATGTTCAAAATATATTTACAACACTTTTAATATATTTTGATGTTTTAAGTTTATTAAGTCAGCTGTCCTCGTTAGTAACCTACAACTAGTTGTCCACAGTTAGATGTACAGAAATAAATCGATAAATATTATCTTGAATCAATCCACGACCCAGTGTATACGTATCTCAGTATTGATCACAACTCAAACTATATATATTTTGGAATCAACCTCAACCCTGTATAGCTAACTCCAACATTAACATATAGAGTGTCTATGGTTGTTCCGAAATATATATAGATGTGTCGACATGATAGGTCGAAACATTGTATACGTGTCTATGGTATCTCAAGATTACATAATATCCAATACAAGTTGATTAAGTTATGGTTGTAATAGATTTGTTACCAATTTTCACGTAGCTAAAATGAGAAAAATTATCCAATCTTGTTTTACCCATAACTTCTTCATTTTAAATCCGTTTTGAGTGAATCGAATTGCTATGGTTTCATATTGAACTCTATTTTATGAATCTAAATAGAAAAAGTATAGGTTTATAGTCGGAAAAATAAGTTACAAGTCGTTTTTGTAAAGGTAGTCATTTCAGTCGAAAGAACGACGTCTAGATGACCATTTTAGAAAACATACTTCCACTTTGAGTTTAACCATAATTTTTGGATATAGTTTCATGTTCATAATAAAAATCATTTTCTCAGAATAACAACTTTTAAATCAAAGTTTATCATAGTTTTTAATTAACTAACCCAAAACAGCCCGCGGTGTTACTACGACGGCGTAAATCCGGTTTTACGGTGTTTTTCGTGTTTCCAGGTTTTAAATCATTAAGTTAGCATATCATATAGATATAGAACATGTGTTTAGTTAATTTTAAAAGTTAAGTTAGAAGGATTAACTTTTGTTTGCGAACAAGTTTAGAATTAACTAAACTATGTTCTAGTGATTACGAGTTTAAACCTTCGAATAAGATAGTTTTATATATATGAATCGAATGATGTTATGAACATCATTACTACCTCAAGTTTAGTAGGTAAACCTACTGGAAGTGACAAGAAATGATCTAGCTTCAAAGGATCTTGGATGGCTTGAAAGTTCTTGAAGTAGGATCATGACACAAAAACAAGTTCAAGTAAGATTTTTACTCGAATTAAGATAGTTTATAGTTATAGAAATTGAATCAAAGTTTAAATATGAATATTACCTTGAATAAGAAAGATAAACTACTGTATATAACAAAGGTTTCTTGATCTTAGATGATTACTTGGAATGGATTAGAAAGCTTGGAAGTAAATTAGTAAACTTGAAGGGATTTTTGAAGTGTTCTTGAAGTGTTCTTCCTATGATGATTATAGCTTGATTCTTGAAGTGATTTTTGATGAAGATGATGATTAACTACTGAAAAAATACGTTCATAATAGTTTGTGTATGTTGAGAGAGAATTAGAAAGAGAATTGGAAGTGAAATGGAGTGAATGATGAGTGGTAATTGGTGAGTGGTGAGTGGGGTTAAAAGGAGTTCTAGTTAGTTGACTAGCTCATGGTAGAAGTTAAAATTGATTAGTCATACATGACATAATCAAGAGTGGAATCCCATGCTAGTTTCTATTGGTATATACCCATAGTAAGTACGTTTTGAAGCTGTGTATAATACGGGTAAGAATACGACTAGAATTCTTGATGAAAGAAAAGAATGGGAAAGTAACTGTAACCATTTTCGTTAAGTATGAGTGTTTTGATATATGTCTTGAAGTCTTCTAAAAGTATTTTAATACATCTAAATACACTACATGTATATACATTTTAACTGAGTCGTTAAGTCATCGTTAGTCGTTACATGTAAGTGTTGTTTTGAAACCTTTAAGTTAACGATCTCAATTAATGTTGTTAACCCATTGATTATTATATCTAATGAGATGTTAAATTATTATATTATCATGATATTATGATATATTAATATATCTTAATATGATATATATACATTTAAATATCGTTACAACGATAATCGTTACATATATGTCTCGTTTCGAAATCCTTAAGTTAGTAGTCTTGTTTATATGTATATAACTCATTGTTAATATACTTATGGAGATACTTAATTATCATAATCTCATGTTAACCATATGTATATCCATATATATATCGTCATGTCTTTTTTACAAGTTTTAACGTTCGTGAATCGCCGGTCAACTTGGGTGGTCAATTGTCTATATGAAACATATTTCAATTAATCAAGTCTTAACAAGTTTGATTGCTTAACATGTTGGAAACATTTAATCATGTAAATATTAATCTCAATTAATATATATAAACATGGAAAATTTCGGGTCACTACACGGATGGTACAGGTGGTGCCAGTGGTGCAGATGGTCCAGCACCAGAAGTAGATGCTGCATAGCGGTAAGGCTTACACACAAATGGATCAGCAGGGTAAGGCACAACCCGCTTATGGGCAGTAACCCTAGTCCTCAGTCCACGTGTGTTAACGAATGGTCAACCTCCGTTAATCCCTAGAATAACGGTACTATCGAAACGATACCGCTTCTTCTGCGGGGTGGAGGGTGGCTGCACGGGTGCCTCTTCGGGGTCCTCGTCGGAATCATCGTCACTGGAATCGTCGGAGGATGAGTCATCGGATGGTGAGTCGTCTGAATCAGCTGGGGGTGGCGGCACTCGGCGGCCGGTAGTCATAATCCGGTATCTGAAAGGTGGGATCAGTATGACACGTCCATCAGGAAGTCGTCGGCACCAATGGTTATGCTCATTACGGAACGGAACGTCCCCGTATTCCCCGGGAATCACAGCACCACCGGGATGGGGCTGTGGCTCCGAGGGTCCTGGAATGAGTGGAGCTAGAATCTCTGGTAGATCCTCGTGTTCGTCTGAGATGATCACTGGGTCGGGTGCATGGCCACTGGCTCTAGAGGATGAAGTGCCAGGGTCACCGGAGGGTGTCGACGACGGGATCTGAGAATCGGCAACAATGGCAGGCGAGGTGGCGGATGTGTCTGAGTCGCTCTCCAAAATGACAACGGGCGGGATATCCGACATCTGAACAAGGAAAAATAACTTTTTCGTGTCAGTAAGTCATAAAGCAAGCACATATTAGGCACTACAGCAACCTAGGTTGTCTAAAACAGTATACAGCATGGCAATAATAACAACGCTAAACAGAAATAACATGTGAAAGCAGATAGTAATCATGCAATAGCGGAAATAAACATACAGCAAGTTCGCATGGCAGTAAAGATAAGCAATAGCATGCAGTAATATAACATAGCAGTAAAAGTAATCAGTAGCATGCAGTAAGTTTCGCAGAAACAAGTAAACTAGCAAGTTGTAGATTAGTCCTATTAGTGAATCCTACTTGGTCCGGTCTAGACTCACTAATGCAACCTAATTCCCTACAACCAATGCTTTGATACCAAATGTGACGCCCCGTACAAAACCATCGTGTACGATTCTTCAACAACAGGATCTTTACACGGTCAAGTACTACATGCTATTTGAAAACCAGTTTTGCATTCATAAAAGCATAGCGTTTACAAAAGATAACGTGACACAAAGGTCGTTACAAAGTCATTATTTGAAAATAACATAAACTACGAATGAAAAAGAAAAAGTTCCATGATTGAGACATCTCTAAGATTATGCAGCGGAATTCTAACACAGCAAGTCCTTAACAGCAAGTCTAACAGCGGAAGCAAGATACCTCTAAGCACCTGAGAAAACATGCTTAAAAACGTCAACAATAATGTTGGTGAGCTATAGTTTAAATTGTAACAGTAATATAAGATTGACCACGAGATTTCAATGTTTCAAAACAGTATGAAAAGTATATGTATAACCGTGGGCACATGGTAACTAGACTTAACGTAAATATAAATATCACCCCCTAAAAGTACACCTGGCGAGTGCGTATGTCCTCGAAGTATTAAACACCTGTTAAATGCTAGCGCGACTAGCCGAGTGGGGATGTCAAACCCTATGGATCCATATCTAAGATTCGCGTCTACCGGTTCAAAAACCAATAGTTAAACGTTACCGTGCTAAGGGGAACGTTTATGCCGTTATATAACCCACACATATGTAAAGTTTAAGTACTCGTGTCAAGTAAGTAAAACGTAAAAAGCGCATGTATTCTCAGTCCCAAAAATAGTATAAGTAAAAAGGGAAGCTATAACTCACAGTGAATAAGCAATACAAGTCGATACGAAAGTGTGCAAGTAGTAAGTCGGTCCGAAAGGTCATCAACCTAAATCAAAGGTTACTAGGTCAGTATGTTATCCTCATAAGTTTTAATAGTGCTTAAAATAAGTTTAATTGTCATCATCATCATCGTTCATCATCCTAAAAGCTAAGTAAGTTTGACAAGAATAGAGATTGAAACAATAGGCTGACTTCGGTCAGCTGCTACGACCTCTACGTAAATCGAAAAGACGCGTAATCAGTGGCTATGGCTCTGTATATGAGTCCCCTATTTGCTGACCAATTTCCAGAACCAAACTCGTCTTCGTTTGACCGTGGTGATGGTTTAAGTGCGAGTAGGTCAGAAATTTTAGCACAACGTTAATAAGGTGTAATGACTTTCGGAAGGCCATAAATCCTAGACCGTAACTCGGATTAAGAAGAGGTCTAAACGGAAAATCATCTACTCGAACCGAACTAACCGAAAATCTTCTAGTAGCCCAGGTGGTCTGATCAGATCCCGAAAACAGTAAGAAAGGTGATCCGGTGGGGTTCTTAGTGCTTGATGCTCATCACGGTTCTCATCCTTGATGCATGTAGCTTCAAGTGTACAACTCGTTGATGGGTTCGCATCACCTTGACCAAGATTCTACCATTAACACACAATATGTTAAGACCAAGTAAAAACACAACTCATTTAAGAGTCTTAGATGGATGATGAACCAAGGTAACATCATATGCTTAGTCTTAACACAATTACAAGTTACATTTACAACTAACGCTACAAACTTTACTTCAATCAAGCAAGTATGAACATAATCTAAGTCAAATGAAGTGATGAAACCCTAAGCTAGAGAGCTTGGATCCCTTTAACACAAGTTATAAGGTCACAAAGCTAGAAAGCTTGAACCTTTAGTGTTCTTGAAGAACTTGAAGCATAAAGCTTAGATCTTTAAGTTTTATGAAGACCATAAACACAAGTTTTGATCTTTATAACAAAATAATGAGATCATAAGTTAGAAAACTTAGATCCAACAAAAGATATGAAGATCCAAGCTAGAAAGCTTGCATCTTGGTTGTTCTTGAAGATCTTGAAGCATAAAGCTTGGATCTTTAAGTTACATGAAGATTACAAACACAAGTTTGAATCTTTATAACAAAATAACAAGATTAAAGTTAAAAAATAATATAGATCTACAAAGTGGGTGAAGATTCAAAGCTAAAAATCTTGAATCTTCCATGTTCTAGAAGGATTCATGCTTGAATCTACAAGATGTAATCAAGATCAAAGCTAAAAAGCTTGATCTTTTAAAGAATGATGATGATCATGAAAAGGAAAGGAGAAGAAGAAGAAGAAAAATCAAAAACTTACAAGTTTTAGAGTGAGAAAGACTAGAAAGGAAATAAGAGAGTAAGTATGTGTGAAATACAAATGAGAGCAAGTGTTAAATGGATGGAATAAGGGTGGTATTTATAGGAAATGAGGGTGGGGGGAGGCCATTAGGGCCGTAGGTTTTGGTAGGGGGAGGGGGGGACAATATTTACTTTTTGGTTAATGGTTGTCTAAAGTTGGTGCTTATGTTAGGATCCCATGCAACATTAAGGATAATACTTGACATAAATGCTAGCATGTTCCCTCTAATAAATGGGCATTTGTCTTACTTATTATTGGGTCACTAGTAATTAATAAGTGGGCTAAATAAATGGGCTACTAGCTAGAGTAGGGTGGGCTTAAGTCCAACAAGGTAGAAAGTCCAACAAGACTAACTAGTAAGCATAAGTAAATTACTACGCGTAATTAAGCATCCATAAACCCAAGTAATTATTATTATAAAACAATAATTAAGATTTCGTAGTCATAATATTCCGATTACGACAAAAGTTAAACGTGTGCGCAGTTCGCGGTTTATTCGAAACGTTATGTGACACTAACGGTCATAAAGCATCCGGTGATCAAGTTAAGTATCCTACGTACTCTAAGGCACGTTTTAATATATAAATGAAATTAAACCATGTATATAAAGATTCCAGAGTATAAAGTAGCACAGTACGCACAAATACGCAGTTTCGCTAAAATACAAGGCATAAAAGCAAGTCGAAAAAGTCGGGTCGTTACAGTAACTGTTAGGTGTCTAATTAATTTGGCAATTAATAAAGGCTGGGTTTTACATCAATTAGATGTAAACAATGCATTTCTCTATGGAGAAATTGTTGAGGATGTGTACATGACACCTCCTGAAGGGTACTTTAATAAAGATAGTACTAAAGTTTGTAAATTAATCAAGTCTCTTTATGGTTTAAAACAAGCACCAAGTAAGTGGAATGAGAAACTGACTTCTGTGTTGGAAGATAATGGATTTGTTCAAAGTATTAATGATTATTCATTATATACTAAATCTGAAAATGATGTTTTCTTTGTTGTTTTGGTCTATGTAGATGATATCATTATCACTGAAAATAATGAACAAGAAATTAAAGAGTTTAAGTCATATTTAAGCAAAAATTTTATGATAAAAGATCTAGGGAAACTTAATTATTTTCTGGGAATTGAAATACTTGATAATGATAATGGTGTTTGCATGAATCAAAGGAAATATTGTTTGGAGTTGTTGCAAGATTTTGGTATGTTAGGTTGTAAACCAGTTTTAACACCAATGGAACAGAATATGGTTATTGATACTGAGTGCAGTGATAAAAATAAGAAACTTGAAAATATTTCATATTATCAAAAACTTGTTGGAAAACTCATTTACTTAACAATGACTAAGCCTGATATTGCATTTGCAGTTCATTGCCTAAGTCAATTTATGCATTCACCATTGGATTGTCATTTAAAGCTTGCTTTTCATGTTCTAAGATATTTGAAGCAATCACCTGGAAAAGGTGTTTCTATTGTTAAGTCAACAATTTTTGACTTAACTGCATCTGTTGATGCTGACTGGGCAAAGTCCATGTCATTTAGAAAGTCTATTAATGGATATTGTGTGTTTATGGGAGATTCTCTTATTTCATGGAAAAGTAAGAAACAGAATGTTGTTTCTAGATCTTCTGCAGAATCTGAATATAGAGGAATGAGTAATGCTGCCTGTGAGATAATGTGGATATTAAAATTATTAAGAGATCTGCACATTGATTATGTTTTGCCTGTGTCTTTATATTGTGATAGCAAGGCTGCAATACAGATTGCTGCCAATCCTATTTTCCATGAGAAAACAAAACATCTAGAGGTTGATGTTCATTTCATAAGAGAGAAAGTGAGTGCAGGTATCATAAAAAACTACAAAAATTGATTCCAGTGTGCAGATTGCAGATGTGCTCACAAAAGGTTTAAGTTCAAAAACTCACAACTATTTTTGTGACAAGCTTGGGCTTGTTGATATATTCCAAGATCAGATTGTGGGGGATGTTCAAAAGGTTAAAGATATCATGCAATCTAACTTGGAATATATTTTTTTCATGCGCTTGTTCTTGTATATTGTGTTTTGTTACTTGCAGGGCAGATTTATAAAAAAGCAAAGTTTAGTGGCTGAAGTTTAACACAAGTACAGGGACTATTTATGACAAGTTTAGAAAGTGCAGATATTATATAAAGTTTTTTTATTTATATTTTTGTATTATTTTTTTGGAGACTCAATCGTTTTTCTGTATTTTTCTCTCTAAAATTAGGGTTAGATTGTTGAAGAGTGATTAATCATCTGTTGATGATTATTCACAATTGAAGTGGTGTTTTTCTTTGTAAGAGTGAAGGATCGTTTATTTTGTGTATTAGTTTTGGACTTTGTCCGGTTTGATTTAGGGTTTAATGGAAGTATTTTGATCAAATTCTTCTTGTGTGTGATTCTGTTCATTCTTCTGGTTGATTATATGGTTTTTTACAAAGACAAATCATTACAATGACATTGATTTGTTCAATCTGTTGATTTCTATGCTGATAAAAGGAATTTATATGCTAATATCTATATTGGTTAGAATTTTAAATTTTTAAAAATGATTTTCAGTTTTAATCAAGATCGAACCTAATTCAAATTCGTTTTCGGTTTCAATTTTGTATTAGGTTTTCGGTTTTGCACAGAAATTTTCAAACCGAACACACTGAACCAAATAAATTGAGAAAACCGAAAACTCAACCGATGAACACCCCTAGAACCTAATGATTCCGTTTCGGTTAATACCGTTATAGAATCAAAATATGAAATCTTTGACGAATCTCATTTTACATCAAATTCTAGACCAAAAGATGTGGTTTCTCATTCGAATGAAACTACACAAGAAGTTGACTTAGAAGATACACCTAGTGAGACATACGAACCTCAAAGAGGAAGTAGAAAAAGGGCACCTAAATCTTGTAGTTCTGATCATCAACTGAATTTAAAGAAAGTTCAAACTTGAGAATGTGTCTTCCGTGAATACTCACATTCATCTGGTTGTGAAGCTTATGTCCAACTCGCGTAAAGCTATTTTTCAACTTGAATATGGTCAATCAATTGAATGTTTAATGCATGTTATGACTAGTACACGACATGATATTGCATATGTTGTTGGAAAAAGAAGTAAGTTTACTAGTAATTATCATTGTCATGCTATAAATAGGGTATTCAAGAACTTAAAACGTACAATGGACCATTGTACAACTTATTCTGAATTTCCTTCGATCATAGAAGGATATATGTATGCAAGTTGGATTACCAATGTTAAAGATCATTCAAATACAACTTAATTGTTGGATATTCCTTCTTGGAGGTGGTGCAATTTTGTAGGCTTCAAAGAAAGAAACGTGTATTAGAATTTCGACTATGGAGTCTGAATTTGTTGCTTTGACAGTGGCGGAAAAAAGAGGCAGGATGGTTGAGGAATTTAATTAATGAGATTCCTTTGTGGTCAAAACCTATATAGTCCAGTTCCACCCGAATCTTCAAAAGCGAAATCAAATACCTTTGAAGAACTCTGTAAATCTTTTCATTTCTTCTCTTGGACCAGCCTTTGTTTTCTTTGTTTTTTGATTTTAACCAAAGTATTGGGAGGTTCATTCGAATTAATAAGGATGACATTAACTTTCTCATCCCCATCATTGCAAGGTCGATCTAGATGTGCCTTCATTCACACAAACCTCCTTGGTCATGTGCTTTTTCCCATTACCTTTATCGAATTAGGGTGCAACAGAGGCGAAATTGTTCGAATGCTTAAGAACAAGCCCTAAACCCATGGCCACATTTTTATCATGGAAATTCTTTTGAAGCCGCGATTTCGAAGATGATCCCACAAGAACATTATCAATCGGTTCAATATCGATAGTAACTAAGGGATCATCCCCAACAAACCCTGATCGAGAAGAGGATCCCTCAAAAACTTTATGGTTGGATAATGTCATAGGCATTATCATCAATAAGGTCTAGGAAATCAAAAACCGATAACGAAGTTAGGGCAATCCCAACTAGAACATCCTTGTAAAGCGGTCTCCGAGACGATTGGACCAAGAGCAAAGCAACCACGATATTATTAACATTCGACATTACAACATCGGTCTCATGATTAACCAAACTAATATTACCATTACCAAAATCAACCAAATCAATATCAACAGGAGCAGAAACTAAACAATTCATAAATCAATTAAAAACACACAAGCATACATAAGACCCTCCACTTTTACAACGCAAACCCAAAATTTGATCACCCAATTTATCAGCCAAAAGTGAAGATTTGCGACCCTAATCAGGGTTTTGTTCAGCTGTATCATTCACGAAACTTGGGGAAATCGATTAGGCAGAGAGCTTGATTAATTCAATCCAAATTATTAGCGTACAACACAAAACCATTAGGAGGAGCCTTATGAAGCGAGCCAATAGCTTCATCACTCACCAAACCGTCTCTGCCTATGATTCCATCAACATGAATTTTGTCACCTAACCAAACAATTTGATTTTGAAAGCAATTCTGAAGGTAAACGTTTGAGGTATAAACGATCATACTTGGAGTAGTTAATCTTTTCATTCACCCAAATGATAAAAGATTCAAAATTAAAATTGATCTTGACATTTTTTCCAGATTCACGATCAAAGAGGGACAATCCAATTCAACAAACACATGTTCCAATCTCAATTGTAAAGATGACTCATCAAGGAAAACCACTTTTCCAAAAATAGACGCTAACTCCTCGATAATTATTGGAGAACAATATCCAACAGGAATCCCGGATATGGACAACCATGTGAATCGAAAAAAGGTGTCAGATCAAGTAAGAAAGGTTCGGTCAAAAGCAACTCATCTTTCAAGGGGTGATCGACACATAGCTTGTTCAAGCATTGTAAAAATTTATATGTAAGATCAAAACTACAAATATATATCACATGTGATATCGTTAAGTATAGTACGTCACATGTGATTGTACTTGAGATGCATGAAGTATTTCAATTTTATCACTAATAAAGTCAAATTATGCATTAATATCATATCACATAAGATATTATAAGTGCATTTTAAAAAAAACTTTAAAAAAGTAACGAAAAAATAAGTTCGTCGAGTATATATCATGTGAAATATGTAACTGGAGAGTAAAATCACTTATTATTAATGTGTTAAGAGTTGATTGAGTTAGAGAGTCCATGATACTGCTCTAAATGAACATATATTTAGTATCAATATCCTTTCAATATGTAAAGCTTTTAGTTGTAATTGTTCCATTTTTATGTAATATTCGTTTAAATAAATAAGTGCGAAGACAAAAGAAGAAAACGACGATTTGAAGACGCAAATGACCAAAAAGCTCAAATGTACAAGATATAATTCAAATGGTTCAATTTAATGATAAGAAACGTCTAAAAATTACAAGAGTGCAAGCCGCGAAACGCAAAGTACAAGATATCTCCGCGTACGAAAGGGCGTTCGAAAATTCGGAACCGGGACATGAACAAACTCTCAATGCGCGACGCAACGGACTAAAAATTACAAGTCAACTATGCACATGAATATAATATAATATATAATTAATTCTTAAAATTATATATATATTATATTATATAATTAAAACAGTCGGCAAACAAGAAAACAAAGTTATGTGAGCTGGATCAGAAGGCCATGCGATCGCATGGCCAGAAGGCACAAAATCCATGCGATCGCATGGGCATCAGAATCTGGCCACATCTATAAAAGGAGACGAATTCTGCAAGAAATGGACACATCTTTTTCTCTTCTTTTCATCTGGAACATAAATATATATATTTATAGTTTTAATTTTAATTTAAGTTTAATAATAATTGGGTTATTGTAAGAAATATTTTACGGGTTTTAAAGTCGGAACTCTGTCCGGGTAACACTACGCAATTAATCACCACTGTAAGCTATGTTTTTCCTTTTTAAATTAATGTCTCGTAACTAAGTTATTATTATGCTTATTTGAGCCGAAGTAATCGTGATGTTGGATTAAAATATTAAGATGGGGTTATTAGATTTTGTACCATAATTAAGGTTTGGACAAAAGACCGACACTTGTGGATATTTGACTATTGACTATTAATAGATAGGGCGTATTTGTGACGACCCGGAAATTTTCGACCAAATTTAAACTTAATCTTTATATGTTTCCGACACGATAAGCAAAGTCTGTAATGTTGAAGTCTCAAAAAACTTGGAAATATATTTATTTATACATTTAACCTTTGAACTATTTATATGTATTCAGTGAACCTTTGACTATGCTCGATGATTCACGAACAATTGTGTGTAAATAAATATGTAAATATATATATAAATTAAATTTAAATATAAATATGACTATAAGAATGATTGAAAATATAATTTGAATTATTACCTTTATCAAAATTATTATCTATAGTATTAATATCATTTGTATTATTAATATTATTTGATAATAATAATAATATTAATAGTAATTATATTATCATTATTATTAATTACATTCACGTATTTATAGATTTATATACTACAATAATTAATATGACAAATACGTATATGTATATACCAATAAATAAATAGATTTCTATCAACAAATACAAGTATATATATGTACATATACAGTTATATACGTATATGAATAATAGATAAGTACAGAGTCTGTTGTAAATCGCTATCCTCTCTGTTTAATTTGTCTGCTTGATTGTTAAACATGTCGACATCCATAATCTCTGAATAGCAAAGAGTAAGATTCAGTTAACTAATCCATTCCCTCTTTTAATATTTTTTTTATGTCCATCTGTACTCAAATAATCTGTGTCGACTTGAATGACTACAAAAATAAAGGAATGATAGCTGTACTCTCACAATCATTCTATTGTTTATCATCTTTATCAATTTCAACAAAACCCACTTGTGCTTTCTGTTATTTTTATTAAAGCAAGAACCATTACCACAACACGCCTATACTCACAAACTCTTTCTTGCAACCATCTTCGGCCACTTTTCTGTTGGATACTTTAATTAAAACACACACTTATGAATACCACCATCACCTTAGATAACCATTTTCACTCTACACCTCCCAACACCACCTTCTTTGTTTTCCTTTCTTCCCTACAATTCACGGCGAACCTTTGTTGTTACTTCTGTTTTCTCTTTCGATCAATAAAACCAACAACCAACCGTTGAAACCATTAACATACTTGCTGCTACAATCGCCACTCAACACAACCATTTTCCTTTCTTTTCTCTCTCTCTTAATTTTTGTAACCAAAGAACACCCACCTTGTTTCTGCTTACTGTACAGCGAACAAAATGAGAACCATGATGAAACCGTTGCTACAACCTTGCTGCTCACTTGTTTCTTTTATTTAAAACGCAAACCGTGAGCCACCATCTTCATCAAATATAACTTATCATTGAACCCAAACAGCTGTTGCTTCCTTATTTTTCTGTTTTCATTTTTCTTATTCTAAAACCAACCTTCAATTACCTTTGGATTGTTGCTATAGCATCGTTTCCACTGACCAAATGAACCAACTCGTTGAATGCAACTACAACTGCGTTTTTTTTTCTTTTACGTTTTTGTTTTATTTTAACGAGGGCAATGAAGCTATAAAGGTGAGGTTAAAAACAAAAAAAAAAAAAAAGGCAAAGATGAGTGTTTCTTTTTATCGTTGATGGCCGACACCTTAAGAACAAATAACCCCACTTGTGAATTGTGATTTAATTTAAAAAGAAGATGATGGGAACAAGCATATACGGCTGTTGCATTTTACCTATTCCTGTTGGAGACTCTATTAAACTCAAACAAATATTTCTGGACTACTAGATCGGTTCAACGAGCTGTTCAGTATTGGGCCATGATAATCCAATCCCTGTATGGGCCGAGACCCAACTAGTTTATGGTTGGGCTGAGTCAGATACGACGAGATATATATAAATGGGTAACAAATATATTCAGAAAATCAGACATGGAAGGATGGTTTGAGTTGTGTTAGGGTATTCGAGGGGTCGTGGGTTCGAGCCTTGCTTTGAGCAATTCTTTTTAGAAAAACATTTACAAGGGTATACACTTTTAATTTAATTTCCATTATTATTATTATTATTATCATTATTAGTATTAGTATTATTATTATTAACATTATTATCATGATTATTATTATTGTTATTATTGATTATTGATGCACTAAGATTAATAGTACAAATTTTATTATTACTAATATTATAATCAATATCAAGTAATATTATTTATTATTATTGTTATTATCATTAATACTAATATCATTATCACTACTATTATTATCAATTAAAAATTATTAGTATTATCATGACTAACAATATTATTATTAGTAGTGTTATTATTATTGTATTATTATGATCACCAGCATGAATATGATTATGAACATATTAAACAACATTTGTGTTATGAAACTATAATAAAAGCGATATGATAAAATTATGAAAAATGGTTATAAGTAAATGAATACATGTACAATTGTGAATACGATTATGAATTTAAGTTATAAAATCTGTAGTCATAAGTAAGTAGTAGTATTATTATTATTAGTATTATTATCATTATGGTTATTAAGATACGAATTAGTATTATTATTATTATTTATAAAAATCATTATTTTTATAATTGTTATTATTAGTAGTATATTATCATTATAATCAAACACAACTTTTATTACTATTATTGATATTATGTTACCAAATAAATAATTGGTATATAAAATATACTTTTAGTAATATTACGTATAAGTATTTAATACTCATATTAACATTTTATATATATTCATATATAATAACTTAAGTATTTTAATATAATACTAACCAAATATATATTAATATAATTATATAAATATTAATCATTTTGAATATATACACGAATAAAATATATAATATATATATAAATTAAGATATAATAAATAAATTTGCTCGAGTACAATTATGTGTATTAATATATATACAAATGATATAGGTTCGTGAATCCGAGGCCAACCCTACTTTGCTCAATTCCATTATATGTATTTTTACTACAAAATACATTAGGTGAGTTTCATTATTCCCTTTTTATATACATTTTTGGGCTGAGAATACATGCAAATGCTTTATTAACTATTTTACAATATTTATATACGTGAGTTTCATTAATCCCTTTTTAAATGCTTTTACAATATATATTTTTGGGACTGAGAATACATGCGATGTTTTTATAACTGTTTTACGAAATAGACACAAGTAATCAAAATTACGTTCTATGGTTGAATGATCGAAACTGAATATGCCCCTTTTTATTAAGTATGGTAATCTAAGAATTAGGGAACATACACCCTAATTGACGCGAACTCTAAAGATAGATCTATCGGGCCCAACAAGCCCCATCCAAAGTACCGGATGCTTTAGTACTTCGAAATTTATATCATGTCCGAAGGAGGATCCCGGAATGATGGGGATATTCTTATATGCATATTGTGAATGTCGGTTACCAGGTGTTCAATACATATGAATGATATTTTTGTCTCTATGCATGGGACGTATGTTTATGAGTAATGGAAATATGAAATCTTGTGGTCTACTAAAATTATGAAATGATTATTTATGTTAAACTAATGAACTCACCAACCTTTTGGTTGACACTTTAAAGCATGTTTATTCTCAGGTATGAAAGAAATCTTCCGCTGTGCATTTGCTCATTTTCAAGATATTACTTGGAGTCATTCATGACATATTTCAAAAGACGTTGCATTCGAGTCGTTGAGTTTATCAAGATCATTATTAAGTCAATTATAGTTGGATATATTATGAAATGGTATGCATGTCTGTCCATTTCAGATGTAAAGAAAGATTGTCTTTTCAAAACGAATGCAATGTTTATAAAATGTATCATATAGAGGTCAAGTACCTCGCGATGTAATTAACTGTTGGGAATCGTTTATAATCAATATGGACTTCGTCCGGATGGATTAGGACGGGTCCTTTCAGTTGGTATCAGAGCGGTGGTCTTAGTGAACCGGATCTGCATTAGTGTGTCTAACTGATAAGTCGTTAGGATGCATTAGTGAGTCTGGACTTTGACCGTGTCTGCATGTCAAAAGTTTTGCTTATCATTTTGTGTCGAAAATTTCCTGCTTATCATTCTTAGAGAATCACTTGCTTATCATCCTTAGTCTAGACACATCTTATTGCATTAATTGCATGATTAGTGTATAGACAAAAATTTATATCTTAGCATATCTGCTAATTCATATCTTAACGTACCTGTTATTGTTACCGATGCCTGACAGCTTCCGTAGATTCCTCCGTAACTTATGGGATTTTAGTATTATATATGCATATGTAAATTATGTACTGCAGGGTACTAATCTATATCCTATAATCTATTTCTTATCAAAAATCCTTCATCTGATCGTACGGGATGAATCCCTAAACCAGTTCGAGTCCCTCAGATTCCTATAGCTATTCCGATAGTTATTCCGATAGCTATTCCGACATAGATGTTCACCTAAGCTCCGAAAACAGCGTCATCGGCATGAATCAACCAATCAGCCATTATCAATTCATCTGATGGGTTCGTAGTTGACTTAATTAATGGGAACGCGCCGAAGGCAATCCCTTCCACCAACCGAATTCACCTCTTGACAATGAACCTGAAGCGTTTACCGGCGAACCTGTTCGAGACACTATTTTCAGTCTCATTTCCGGGGTAACTTGACAAGATTATATTCTATCCACAATTCTGAACCTTATTCATCCGCTCATTCCGACTGACAATCATCCTGGAGTAATAAGTCAACAAACTTCACGCTCGAATAATCAATTCGGAGAATATGGTGCAAAATGTACCAGCTTCAGCAACATCACCGGCACCAACAGTACAATCAATAACAGCACCAGTACCATCAACAATCCATGCTTCAATATCATTATCTGTACTTTGAGTATGATCTTCGTTCGACATGTCGAATATGTAATCTCTAAAGTTTTAAAGATTATTTATTCTAGTTCCAACCGAAAAGCAAATGAGTTTAATATTATATTAACTCATTAAATCCATGAATACATCTAAAGAAAATATATATGTATATATGTTTTCATAAAGATTGTAATTAAAAATTCTCTTGTACAAACTGTTAATGGTGAAAATATTTTAACAGGTAGGTAATACCCGAGGACTATTTAAATTTCACATTAATAAGTTACATTGTACGTTCTTCGAATCTGTTTCAACAGTCATATACTATCCTATTTACATCCACCGATATACAAATCCATTCACCACAGAATAACCATATTCATCCAATTACATATTTGAATTTTGACCTATCAGAATCCAACAAGTGGCATAATGAAGAAATAATGGACACAATAAAAATTGATTAGAAACAGATTAATTAACAATATGAAATTCTATTAGGAATCCACGCTAACAAAATCCTAGCTAACTGTTCCTAGCTAACTGTTAATTCCGTATTACCATTTAATTATCGCAATTTATTTATCGCAGTTTATTTATCGCAATTTACATTCTCGCAATTTTATTTATCGTCATTTAATTTTTTTATTTACATTACGCACTTTATTTAACGTCATTTAATTTCTGTTATTTATTTTACGCACTTTAAATATCGGGACACGTATACAAGGTTTTGACATATCATATCGACGCATCTATATATATTATTTGGAATCACCATAGACACTCTATATGCAGTAATGATCGGGTTCTCTATACAGGGTTGAGGTTGATTCTCAAATAATATATATACTTTGAGTTGTGATCGAGTCTGAGACATGTACACGGGTCACGATATTTATTAATTAATTCGAATATTATATATTAAACTATATATGAATTACTGGACTGTTACTGTGGACTATCAACTGTGGACTACCAACACTGGACAATTAAAATGAATTAAAATATTGATTATAATATATGAAACTAAACAATTCTTCAAGTTTGCCACTTGATTTCATTTTAAACCCCATTCGTATCATCATAATTACAATCTGCGTTCAAACCTTTCATGATTCTTGAAAACACCTCAATCGATAGGATGAATCAACCGTACTTCATCTACGGGAGAAAAGATTGATGCATTTAGTTATGCATCTGAAAAATTCTCGGAAACTGAGTAAACGTTTAACACATAGTTGTGCTAATTCCTTTAGTGTTATTATTACCGAAAATAACTTTGCAATTCCTTTTCAAAATTAGTCAATTTTGTCACAGCTCCAGCAAGTCAACTTCGACTTTTTGTTCGAAACAACCTTATTATAATCTTGATATAACTGCGTGCTCTTTTATTTTTACCGGGGAACCTTTCATATTCCACCATATTACCATCAGCGTTTAATCATCTAAAAAAATACCATTCTCTTGAAACCACCTCGGATTGATAACCGACGATTCAAATATGGCTGCATTAAATGCAGAGGAAACAGTAAAATTGTAGATGGCCTAAATGGCCAAGAGTTGGATGATAAAGAAAGGAGTGTTGGGAACGGTCGATAGAAAATTGGGTATTGAAAAACAGATTGAGCTATCTATGAAGGAGACCAAGGACAAATACAGGGACCATACCATATATTCAAAGAATCCAGATAATTCTGGATCCGATGAAACCTTCAATGAATATCTTGCTCCGTACTCATGTTAAAATCTTGCGGAAAGTCTTTCCCCATCAACCATCGAACTTAGAAATTTCAAAATATCATCATCAATATCTTCGATATTTCTGAGGATATTTTCATAAATATCCTCGTCCGAAATTATATACCTCCTCGTGCTTCCTGTGTATCATTATATTGAAAACATTCAATAGAAATTTAGTACTGAAAAGCGGATTATGCGAAACTATGAAGGAAGCCGTGGACAAATCACAAAGAAGAAGTTTGACTTCAAAGAATCCAAATGATTCTATTTCTGATGAAGTCTTTAGCAAATACCTTGCTTCCGAATCTAAACCCTTATGGATAAATCTTCTTCATCATCCATCGATATTAGAAATTCCAAGATATCATCGTATCTTTCGTTATAAATATCCTCCATATTTCTGAAGATATTTTCATAACTATTCTTATATGAAATCATTAATCTCTTCCTGATATCAGTGTTACATCATATAGAAACTGTTAGTTTCTATATTCTGTACACTTTCGAGCTTAAAAATATGAATGTTATTGGAGTAATGTTGGGAACTGATGCATGAAGCAGTATAATATAATGACACTTGATCAACGTGATTATATTACAGTAAGTCATGCTGAGTTTCTAAATGGAACATGATGATTCACAGATCATAACGTCATCATGTGCCATGTTACATAACTCTTTCATCCTACTTAACTCCGGAACAAATCAAGAAAATGTATTCTTGATGGTTCTATCTTCCGTGATGTTGATAAATTTGAAAATCAAATCGTGCTATCACGTTCCTTCCTGCTTAGAACATTATAATCATTCGAGACTCTATATCTACAAATTCTGGACCATTAACCGCTTGATTGGAAGTCGGGAAGAGAAAATAAAAGCATAGAGCTTTGAAATATAAGGGAGAATATAAAGCCGATAACAACACATAAATTACAAACCGGTATATCAATGTTTATCGCAACATAAAGACACGGGAGAATTAAAAACATTATAATCCCGAGGGCGAAGTAGAAGAAAACAGATTCCTCTGGTAGAAGTTGGAAAAGGAGAATGATTGTTGCGATAATAAGGATGAGGACAAGGATCAGAACTGGATTAAGCATTTTCAGAATCTTTTGGATGTATGAAATAAGAAGGAAAGTATGGGAAGGGTGAGAATTATGGAACGGAAGAGTTTAATTTATAATGAAAATATCAGACAGAGTAATCAAAGCAGATCACCGCATTTAATTCGAGATATCTTAATTTCCTTGTTCGCCGAAGAATCAAATCTTTTGATTTCGAAGATTTTCTATAAATCCCTTGAATTCCGGAATTCAACCCTGTCTCCGTCAAAAATTAAGACGAATCCTTATTTTTTTTTCCTATTTCAATCTTTTTGTGATAGTTTCATTCGTGCTCTTCGAATAATCGAATTACTTTATCTGTATTATTCTGTAATAATGAAAACTCTATTTATCAGCTCATATTCGTCAAGAAAAACATATTTATTGTTAGCCATGACGACCTCTCTCAAATTTCGGGACGAAATTTCTTTAACGGGTAGGTACTGTGACGACCCGAAAATTTTCGACCAAATTTAAACTTAATCTTTATATGTTTCCGACACGATAAGCAAAGTCTGTAATGTTGAAGTCTCAAAAAACTTGGAAATGTATTTATTTATACATTTAACCTTTGAACTATTTATATGTATTCAGTGAACCTTTGACTATGCTCGATGATTCACGAACAATTGTGTGTAAATAAATATGTAAATATATATATAAATTAAATTTAAATATAAATATGACTATAAGAATGATTGAAAATATAATTTGAATTATTACCTTTATCAAAATTATTATCTATAGTATTAATATCATTTGTATTATTAATATTATTTGATAATAATAATAATATTAATAGTAATTATATTATCATTATTATTAATTACATTCACGTATTTATAGATTTATATACTACAATAATTAATATGACAAATACGTATATGTATATACCAATAAATAAACAGATTTCTATCAACAAATACAAGTATATATATGTACATATACAGTTATATACGTATATGAATAATAGATAAGTACAGAGTCTGTTGTAAATCGCTATCCTCTCTGTTTAATTTGTCTGCTTGATTGTTAAACATGTCGACATCCATAATCTCTGAATAGCAAAGAGTAAGATTCAGTTAACTAATCCATTCCCTCTTTTAATATTTTTTTTATGTCCATCTGTACTCAAATAATCTGTGTCGACTTGAATGACTACAAAAATAAAGGAATGATAGCTGTACTCTCACAATCATTCTATTGTTTATCATCTTTATCAATTTCAACAAAACCCACTTGTGCTTTCTGTTATTTTTATTAAAGCAAGAACCATTACCACAACACGCCTATACTCACAAACTCTTTCTTGCAACCATCTTCGGCCACTTTTCTGTTGGATACTTTAATTGAAACACACACTTATGAATACCACCATCACCTTAGATAACCATTTTCACTCTACACCTCCCAACACCACCTTCTTTGTTTTCCTTTCTTCCCTACAATTCACGGCGAACCTTTGTTGTTACTTCTGTTTTCTCTTTCGATCAATAAAACCAACAACCAACCGTTGAAACCATTAACATACTTGCTGCTACAATCGCCACTCAACACAACCATTTTCCTTTCTTTTCTCTCTCTCTTAATTTTTGTAACCAAAGAACACCCACCTTGTTTCTGCTTACTGTACAGCGAACAAAATGAGAACCATGATGAAACCGTTGCTACAACCTTGCTGCTCACTTGTTTCTTTTATTTAAAACGCAAACCGTGAGCCACCATCTTCATCAAATATAACTTATCATTGAACCCAAACAACTGTTGCTTCCTTATTTTTCTGTTTTCATTTTTCTTATTCTAAAACCAACCTTCAATTACCTTTGGATTGTTGCTATAGCATCGTTTCCACTGACCAAACGAACCAACTCGTTGAATGCAACTACAACTGCGTTTTTTTTTTCTTTTACGTTTTTGTTTTATTTTAACGAGGGCAATGAAGCTATAAAGGTGAGGTTAAAAACAAAAACAAAAAAAAAAAGGCAAAGATGAGTGTTTCTTTTTATTGTTGATGGCCGACACCTTAAGAACAAATAACCCCACTTGTGAATTGTGATTTAATTTAAAAAGAAGATGATGGGAACAAGCATATACGGCTGTTGCATTTTACCTATTCCTGTTGGAGACTCTATTAAACTCAAACAAATATTTCTGGACTACTAGATCGGTTCAACGAGCTGTTCAGTATTGGGCCATGATAATCCAATCCCTGTATGGGCCGAGACCCAACTAGTTTATGGTTGGGCCGAGTCAGATACGACGAGATATATATAAATGGGTAACAAATATATTCAGAAAATCAGACATGGAAGGATGGTTTGAGTTGTGTTAGGGTATTCGAGGGGTCGTGGGTTCGAGCCTTGCTTTGAGCAATTCTTTTTAGAAAAACATTTACAAGGGTATACACTTTTAATTTAATTTCCATTATTATTATTATTATCATTATTAGTATTAGTATTATTATTATTAACATTATTATCATGATTATTATTATTGTTATTATTGATTATTGATGCACTAAGATTAATAATACAAATTTTATTATTACTAATATTATAATCAATATCAAGTAATATTATTTATTATTATTGTTATTATCATTAATACTAATATCATTATCACTACTATTATTATCAATTAAAAATTATTAGTATTATCATGACTAACAATATTATTATTAGTAGTGTTATTATTATTGTATTATTATGATCACCAGCATGAATATGATTATGAACATATTAAACAACATTCGTGTTATGAAACTATAATAAAAGCGATATGATAAAATTATGAAAAATGGTTATAAGTAAATGAATACATGTACAATTGTGAATACGATTATGAATTTAAGTTATAAAATCTGTAGTCATAAGTAAGTAGTAGTATTATTATTATTAGTATTATTATCATTATGGTTATTAAGATACGAATTAGTATTATTATTATTTATAAAAATCATTATTTTTATAATTGTTATTATTAGTAGTATATTATCATTATAATCAAACACAACTTTTATTACTATTATTGATATTATGTTACCAAATAAATAATTGGTATATAAAATATACTTTTAGTAATATTACGTATAAGTATTTAATACTCATATTAACATTTTATATATATTCATATATAATAACTTAAGTATTTTAATATAATACTAACCAAATATATATTAATATAATTATATAAATATTAATCATTTTGAATATATACACGAATAAAATATATAATATATATATAAATTAAGATATAATAAATAAATTTGCTCGAGTACAATTATGTGTATTAATATATATACAAATGATATAGGTTCGTGAATTCGAGGCCAACCCTACTTTGCTCAATTCCATTATATGTATTTTTACTACAAAATACATTAGGTGAGTTTCATTATTTCCTTTTTATATACATTTTTGGGCTGAGAATACATGCAAATGCTTTATTAACTATTTTACAATATTTATATACGTGAGTTTCATTAATCCCTTTTTAAATGCTTTTACAATATATATTTTTAGGACTGAGAATACATGCGATGTTTTTATAACTGTTTTACGAAATAGACACAAGTAATCAAAATTACGTTCTATGGTTGAATGATCGAAACTGAATATGCCCCTTTTTATTAAGTCTGGTAATCTAAGAATTAGGGAACATACACCCTAATTGACGCGAACTCTAAAGATAGATCTATCGGGCCCAACAAGCCCCATCCAAAGTACCGGATGCTTTAGTACTTCGAAATTTATATCATGTCCGAAGGAGGATCCCGGAATGATGGGGATATTCTTATATGCATATTGTGAATGTCGGTTACCAGGTGTTCAATACATATGAATGATATTTTTGTCTCTATGCATGGGACGTATGTTTATGAGTAATGGAAATATGAAATCTTGTGGTCTACTAAAATTATGAAATGATTATTTATGTTAAACTAATGAACTCACCAACCTTTTGGTTGACACTTTAAAGCATGTTTATTCTCAGGTATGAAAGAAATCTTCCGCTGTGCATTTGCTCATTTTCAAGATATTACTTGGAGTCATTCATGACATATTTCAAAAGACGTTGCATTCGAGTCGTTGAGTTTATCAAGATCATTATTAAGTCAATTATAGTTGGATATATTATGAAATGGTATGCATGTCTGTCAATTTCAGATGTAAAGAAAGATTGTCTTTTCAAAACGAATGCAATGTTTATAAAATGTATCATATAGAGGTCAAGTACCTCGCGATGTAATTAACTGTTGGGAATCGTTTATAATCGATATGGACTTAGTCCGGATGGATTAGGACGGGTCCTTTCAGTATTGTCTAATCGAATGACAACTCGTTAGAATCTGTCGAACCTATCTTCAAATTAGTTAATCTAATAATTATTAAAATGATTATGTATGTTCTATTTAGTGACGTTTATACGACATCTTTTACGATCATTTATTTAATTATTTGGGTTGGGTAATTGATTATTCATTCTAATCAAGTGGGTAAATTAATATTCATATCTCATTAAAACAGGGGTGATTTACATACAAGGATAATTGGTGTAATTGTTAACAAAGTATTAAAACCTTGGATTACGCGCAGTCGATAACCTGGTGTAATTATTAACAAAGTATTAAAACCTTGTTACAGTTCGAATCCCTAATTAGTTGGAATATTTGACTTCGGGAATAAGGTTAATTTGACGAGCATTTTATAATTATGACTGATGGACTATTATGGACAAAAACTAGATAGGTATCAAATAATCCAGGACAAAGGACAATTAACCCGGGTAACAATTAATCAAAACGTCAAACATCATGATTACGGAAGTTTAAATAAGCATAATTGTGACGATCGCTCCAAATCCATATGGACAATACGTCATTCATTGATTTCATTGCGAGGTATTTGACCTCTATATGATACGTTTTGTAAACATTGCATTCTTTTGAAAAGGCACACCATAAATGAATATTTAAATCAAAGGTTTTCGACATCTGATGATTTCTACATATAGACAATCACCGTAAATAATAGTTTACAATAGTACTTCCGTTGACAATGCAGTCAAAATAAGATACATGGTGATAATTTGGTGAATGCAACGTTTCCTTGAAAATTATGTCATGTAAGACTCCATGCACATAGCTTGTCTAACATATAAGCAACAGCGGAAGACTTCTAGGAAACCTGAGAATAAACATGCTAACAAGTGTCAACACAAAGGTTGGTGAGTTCATAGTTTTAATGTTTCGCATAATCTGTGTATAAAGGTGGATCACAAGATTTCAGTTGTTTCATCCAGAAACGTTTATCAAAATATTCTACAAGATTGAGCACCCTGGTAACTAAACTTTAACGTATATATAATTTGTACCCTTTGTATAATCATCTTAATAATACACGCAAACCAACGTGTACGCTTCTCAAATAGCATACATCCGTTAAAAGGCTAGTGCTCTAGCTCGAACGGGGATATCAAGCCCTATGGATCCATATACTACTACTCGCGCCCACCAGTTCTTATAACTGGCAGTTACTAGTTACCAAAGCTAAGGGATTTTCGGTTCAAACTCAGTATAGAATTTAGTATGTACTTGTGTCTATTGTTTAAAATAAAGTGTATGTATGCTCAGCCCAAAAATATATATTGCAAAAGCAATTAAAAAGGGAGCAAATGAAACTCACCTTAGCAGCACATAAAGTTGTTCACCAAAACTTGACCGAAACTCGGAATATCAAATAACCGTAGATCTCAACGTATCAATATTGAGATTCAATATTGTAGGAAAGTACGTAAACGCAACAGAGATGATAAACACTAGATTTGATTCACAAATATACCCTCGAACATTACCCATAACCTCCTTGACAATAACCCATAATTTCCTTAGCTCTATCCCACTCAAAAACCCATTTTGAAGGTAACACGCTCATAACCTCGTCGTAGTATTTTAGGTATATATACTACTAATAATAATATTATAATAAGATTAATAATAATAATATTAATCTTAATAATAATAATAATAATAATAATAATAATATAAAAAAATAATACAGAGGAATGAATCGAGCTTTTATAGTATGTGGCCTGCTACAGTACATCATGCGATCGCATGAGTTTTCAGTGTTTTTGCCATGCGATCGCATGGCCGCCTTATCCTGTTTTTGTTTGCTAGTTCGTCGACATCAAATAGTGTTTACTGTAGCAAATAGTGTTTACTGTAGCAAATAGTGTTTACTGTAGCAAATAGTATTTTACTGTAGCAAATAGTGTTTTACTGTAGCAAATAGTGTTTACTATAATCACTGTAGCAAAGTCGTTTTCACTGTAGCACTGTAGCAAAATACTGTTTCACTGTAGCAAATAGTGTTTTACTGTAGCAAATAGTGTTTTACGGTAGGAAAGTCGTTTTTACTTGTACATATATATATACATACATATAATTGTTCATGAATCGTCGAGAGCAGTCAAATGTAATTTAATACATGAAACAGTTCTAAAATTTTAAGATTCAACTTCATAGACTTTGCTTATCGTGTCGGAAACATTAAATCATTTAAAGATAAAGTTTAAATTTGGTCAGAAATTTCCGGGTCATCACAGTACCTACCCGTTAAAGAAATTTCGTCCCGAAATTTAAGTGAGGTCGTCATGGCTAACAATAGAAATGTTTTCATGACGAATATGAGTTGATAAATAGAATTTTATCACCGTTGAATTATATGGATAAAACAATCCGATTTCTCGAAGCGTATGAGAGAAGTTATCGTAAAAGAGTGAAATGAAAGAATAGGATTCGTCTTAGCTTTTGACGTAGTTACGATTGATTTCCGGAATTTAAGGAATAGAAAATCTTCATAATCTAAATAAGATTTGATTCTTCGGAATTTGCAGAAATTAGGATTTTCTTTGATTAAATGCGTAATCTGTCTCGATTGCTATAAATTGACCTCTTCCGTTACATTTATTTTCACCACTCCTATAATCTTCTTTCTTATTTCATACATCCCAATAGATTGTGAAAATGCTTAATCCAGTTCTGATTCTTGATATTTTCCTGGCTATCGTATCCTTCATTCTTATTTTTCATCTGCCACCAGAGGAAGTTATTTTCTTCTACTATTACCTTGGGGTTATAGTGTTTTTCATTCTCCCGTGTCTTTATATTGCTATACGCATTGATATACACGGTTTGTAATTTCGGAGTTGTTATCGGGCTTTATGTTCTCCATTATATTTCAGAGCTTCTTGCTTTCGTTTTCTCTTCCCGACCTTAAGTCAAGCGAATAATGGTCCAGAATTCGTAGGTATGAATTTCAGAATAAACATAATTAATGTTCTAAGAAAGAAACGGTAATGACACAATCCGACTTGTCAAATTACCAGAATATCCAGAAAAGACCGAATCATCAAGAAATATATTTTCTTGATATATTTAGAGATTATATAGAATGAAAGAGTTATGTAACATGGTTTATGATGAGGGTGTGATCTGTGAACCTTTGTCACGTTCCATTAGAAACTCAACATGACTTACTGTAATATAATCACGTTGATCAAGTGTCATTATATTATACTAACTCATGCTTCAGTTCCCAACATTACTTCAAAACATCCATTTTTTTTTCGAATTTTTCAGATTTTAGAAACTTAAATAGTTTCTTTTATGATGTAACACAGATAGCGCGAAGAGGTAATGATTTCAGATAAGAATGGTTTCGAAAAATATCTTCAGAAATATGGAGGATATTTATAATGGGAGATACGATGATATCTTAGAATATTTAAGATAAGATGATGATGAAGAATATTGTCCGCAAAGGTTTTAGAGTAAGGAGCAAGGTATTCGCTAATGATTTCAACAGACTCTGAATCATTTGGATTCTTTGAAGGTAGATTTAGTCTTTGTGATTTGTCCACAGCCTCCTTCATGGTCTGCTCAATCCGTTTTTCAATTCCAAACCTTCTCTTTTTCTATGCTTTACCACCATACTATTCTTTATCATCAAACTTTTGACTGTTAAGGTCGTTTACAGTTTTTGCTGCTTCATCAACATTTTTCCAAAATTCGGAGAACTAGTTTCGTAGTTCGGGGTATTTTTCGGAAACTTCACATTCGAAGTATGTAAGTCCAGGAGGTAGACGTTATATGTACACATATAACTGTTGGCGTAGACGTGCTATTAGATTTCAAGATACTGATTGCTAATTCCTGATAGTTGGTATGGCAATTGCCGTTACAAGATGTGGATGAGTACATGATACAGTTTCAATGAGTATAAGGATTTTTCGGAAGGTCAAAGATCAATGAAGTTGTTGGTAAATTTACTGCTAATGTGGTGGAACATGAAAGGTTCCCCAGTAACGAAAACGTATATGCCAAAATTACAAGTCTGAAAGGTCGTCGTTGACGGGTTGAATGGTTGATAATACTGGATACTTTGAAAAGGAATTGCAAGGTTATTTTTGGTAAAAACAATACCAAAGGATCTTTCACAGTTTTGAAGTCAAAGTATAGCTTTGAAAGATGTAGAGATCTAAGAATGATTTCACCGGTTCAGAGTTATGACTTAGTTTCTGATTCGTCAATATCAGAATATGTAATTGAATTTGTATGAAAACGATTGTATATCGCTGTGAGCATAGTTAATAATTTTTGAATCAAAGTTGAAGAATGTACAATATAACATATTAATTGTGAACTTATATATTTCCCGAGTATTACCTACCCGTTAAAGATTTCACAATTAATACTTTGTACAAAAGAATTTTTATTACCGTTTTTATGAAAATATATGTATGTATATTTTCTTCAGATGTAATACAGATTTAATGAGTTAATATCATATTAAGCTCATTTGATTTTCGACTTGAATTAGAAATGAATAATCTCTAAAATATTAAAGATTACATAATCTTTGCGGAGTATTTCGCTAATGAAATCAATACTTCATTATTTATTCTTATTGATATTCCTTGGTGAAGGGTGTTGATATTCGTGGAATTCTTGCAAACTTCGCAAGGTGCAAATGATGTTTTCTAGAAAGTTTCGAGTGCATCGAAGATGAAAGTGTAAAATCAACCATATTATTGAATAATACACTTGGTTTATTATGAAACGGAATTCTTTGGATTGAAACAGAGATTGTAGTTAACGAAGGTTAAGTTGTTAACGAAGGATGTACATCATAGCATATTAGTAATATGAATTTAACCGAGTAGTATTTACCCTTTTTCAATTCATACTTAATAGCTTAGTACGAAAAGATTTATGATGGTTTTAAAATATATATATAAGATATACATATAAATTCTTCAGAGGGAATGAGTTAATATTTCATAACTCGTTGATACAAATATACGCGTTGTTGACTTGTAATAATATCCACGGTGCTTTCTTGAACTGGCGGAGCTTGTGATGTTAGAGGTGCTGATGATTCTAATGATGTTGACAGCACTAACTGTGCTGGTGAGGCTAAGGGTACTATTGATGCTGTTGGTAAAACAAGTCTAGCTTGTACCTTACGCATCATTCTTGTCAGGGTTTCTATTCTTCCTTCTATTTATCTGATTTACGGTTAGAACTGGGATAAATAATCTCTAAGATTTTTAGAGATTACATAATCACCGTAGAATATTTCTTCGATGAAGTTATGAATCAGTACTTCATCAGTTATTGTTGTTGGCACTCCTTGGTATCTACGGTGCGTATGATATTGATATCTGAAGTACAGTTTTTAGATGTGATATTGAGGTGTGGGATGCGGATGTGGTTGTTGGTGGTGGTAATGGTACTGTTGTTGTTGATGATGGCGGTACTGGTTATGCTGCTGGTGCTGCTGCTGGTGTTTGTAACATTCGCACCATATTCTCCAAAGCCACTACCCGAGCGCGAAGCTCGTTGACTTCTTCTATTATACCGGGATGATCGGTGGTTCGGACGAGCGGACGAATAAGATTTAGAATGTGAGATAGTATATAATCATGACTAGATACTCTGGAAATGAGAGAGAAAATGGTATTACGAACAGGTTCGCCGGTAAGTGCTTCAGGTTCTTCGCCAAGAGGGCAATGTGGTGGATGGAAGGGATCGCCTTCTTCTTGTCTCCAATGACTAAGTAAGCTACGAACCCATCCCCAATTCATCCAGAATAGATGATGGCTAATTGGTTGATCCATTCCGGTTACACTGTCTTCGGAGTTCATGTGAATATCCATATCGGAATAGCTGTCAGAATTTAAGGAATTTGAACTAGATACGTGATCCATCTTGTATAATCAGGGAATTGATTTTTGATATAAGATAGATTATAGAATTTAGATTGGTACTCCTCAATACATAATTTATATATGTATATATAATACCAAAATCCCGTAAATTACGGAGAAATTTTCGAAAAATGTCAGGAAAAGTTTGCAGTAACAGATATGCTAAGATATGAATTTTGTCGGTACACTATCTATGCAGTAAATGCAGTAAGACGTGTCTAGACTTAGGAATGATAAGCAAGTAATTTTCGACGATAAATGGTAAGCAAAACTTGGTAAAAACATATACGGTCATAGTCCAGACTCACTAATGCATCCTAATAATAATCAGTTAGACACACTCATGCAAGACCTGGTTCACTAGGACCAACGCTCTGATACCAACTGTGACGATCGCTCCAAATCCATATGGACAATACGTCATTCATTGATTTCATTGCGAGGTATTTGACCTCTATATGATACGTTTTGTAAACATTGCATTCTTTTGAAAAGGCACACCATAAATGAATATTTAAATCAAAGGTTTTCGACATCTGATGATTTCTACATATAGACAATCACCGTAAATAATAGTTTACAATTGTACTTCCGTTGACAATGCAGTCAAAATAAGATACATGGTGATAATTTGGTGAATGCAACGTTTCCTTGAAAAGTATGTCATGTAAGACTCCATGCACATAGCTTGTCTAACATATAAGCAACAGCGGAAGACTTCTAGGAAACCTGAGAATAAACATGCTAACAAGTGTCAATACAAAGGTTGGTGAGTTCATAGTTTTAATGTTTCGCATAATCTGTGTATAAAGGTGGATCACAAGATTTCAGTTGTTTCATCCAGAAACGTTTATCAAAATATTCTACAAGATTGAGCACCCTGGTAACTAAACTTTAACGTATATATAATTTGTACCCTTTGTATAATCATCTTAATAATACACGCAAACCAACGTGTACGCTTTTCAAATAGCATACATCCGTTAAAAGGCTAGTGCTCTAGCTCGGACGGGGATATCAAGCCCTATGGATCCATATACTACTACTCGCGCCCACCAGTTCTTATAACCGGCAGTTACTAGTTACCAAAGCTAAGGGATTTTCGGTTCAAACTCAGTATAGAATTTAGTATGTACTTGTGTCCATTGTTTAAAATAAAGTGTATGTATTCTCAGCCCAAAAATATATATTGCAAAAGCAATTAAAAAGGGAGCAAATGAAACTCACCTTAGCAGCACATAAAGTTGTTCACCAAAACGTGACCGAAACTCGGAATATCAAATAACCGTAGATCTCAACATATCAATATTGAGATTCAATATTGTAGGAAAGTACGTAGACGCAATAGAGATGATAAACACTAGATTTGATTCACAAATATAGCTTCGGACATTACCCATAACCTCCTTGACAATAACCCATAATTTCATTAGCTCTATCCCGCTCAAAAACCCATTTTGAAAGTGACACGCTCATAACCTCGTCGTAGTATTTTAGGTATATATACTACTAATAATAATATTATAATAAGATTAATAATAATAATATTAATCTTAATAATAATAATAATAATAATAATAATAATAATAATAATAATAATAATAATAATAATAATAATAATAATAATAATAATAATAATAATATAAAAAAAAAATAATACAGAGGAATGAATCGAGCTTTTATAGTATGTGGCCTGCTACAGTACCTCATGCGATCACATGAGTTTTCAGTGTTTTTGCCATGCGATCGCATGGCCGCCTTATCCTATTTTTGTTTGCTAGTTCGTCGACATCAAATAGTGTTTTACTGTAGCAATAGTGTTACTGTAGCAAATAGTATTTTACTGTAGCAAATAGTGTTTTACTGTAGCAAATAGTGTTTACTGTAGCAAATAGTGTTTTACGGTAGGAAAGTCGTTTTTACTTGTACATATATATATATATATACATACATATAATTGTTCATGAATCGTCGAGAGCAGTCAAATGTAATTTAATACATGAAACAGTTCTAAAATTTTAAGATTCAACTTCATAGACTTTGCTTATCGTGTCAGAAACATTAAATCATTTAAAGATAAAGTTTAAATTTGGTCAGAAATTTCCGGGTCATCACAATAATACTTTTATTTCATATTTCATCGTACCTTTATTTACTGTCATTTTATTTACTGCAATTTACTTTATCGCAATTTATTTATTTTTACGCTTTATTTGTATTTCTGTATGCACTTTATATTATCGTCATTTATCTTTACGCTTAAAATATAAAATCGACAAACCGGTCATTAACCGGTAAAAAACCCCCTTTTATAATAATATTACTATATATAATTATATATATTTTGTATAAATATAGTTTTTAAAAATATAGCGTTGAACTCAGCTAGCTCCCTGTGGAACGAACTGGACTTACTAAAAACTACACTTCTGTACGATTATGTACACTTCCTATAAGTGTTGTGGCAAGGTTTAGGTATATCCACTCTATAAATAAATGAATAACTTGTGTAAAATTGTATCGTATTTAATAGTATTTCGCAATAAAAATATAACTATTTCGTATATACACCCCTACGCACATCAGTCCATCACAGCTTGTTAACGTCATCAAGGAGGTTCGTAACAACCTGGGTTCTGAATCTTTTTTCATTAATGTTAATGAAGTCGATCCTAAAGATTATTCTCGTGTTTATAGTGATGATTTCCCGTCGATTACTTTGTCTAATTCCAACCGGGCCGTTTGTGATGGAGACGTCATCGCTGAAGGGGATCGATTGCTTGATCGTTTGTTCCAATCTAATCAAGGGAATTCAGGTTATTTTGGGTCAAATTCTACTGCTTTTTATCCTGTTAATTTAGAACAGGTGACCCAGAATGTGAAAAAGCAAATGGATGTGGCGTGTAATGATGTTTTGCTGGAACCTAATTCGGAGTCGCTGATTGACGTCCCTCTTGCTGTTGATTGTGGAGCGGGTAACATAATCTTGGACGAGTCGAATCTCAATTGTGTTTCATCTTAGGTTGGTATCAATAAGGGTACCGGGACGGATGATTTGATCTTGGATTTTCCTTGTAAAGGATTAGAATGCGAGAAGAAGTGTTCTCGAGCTTGGAGGTTCTCTTTAGATCATGAGGTCGAATTCGAGTGCTTGTCGAAAAGGGGTTAGTTAGTCTCGGGTGACACTTCGATGTGTCAATGTGGCAATGTTTGTTTTATTGGTTGCAATTTTGTCTAGGAGAAGGACCTTGGTGCAACCAATTGTTTGATACCCGGAGAGATTCTAATGTTTTATGGTTAGTTAGTCTCGGGTGACACTTCGATGTGTCAATGTGGCAATGTTTGTTTTATTGGTTGCAATTTTGTCTCGGAGAAGGACCTTGGTGCAACCAATTGTTTGATACCCGGAGAGATTCTAATGTTTTATCTGTAGTGACCCGAACTTTTCCATGTTTATATATATTAATTGAGATTGATATTTACATGATTAAATGTTTCCAACATGTTAAGCAATCAAACTTGTTAAGACTTGATTAATTGAAATATGTTTCATATAGACAATTGACCACCCAAGTTGACCGGTGATTCACGAACGTTAAAACTTGTAAAAACTATATGATGACATATATATGGATATATATATATAGTTAACATGATACTATGATAAGTAAACATATCATTAAGTATATTAACAATGAACTACATATGTAAAAACAAGACTACTAACTTAAAGATTTTTAAACGAGACATATATGTAACGATTATCGTTGTAAAGACATTTAATGTATATATATATCATATTAAGAGATATTCATACATAATAATATCATGATAATATAATAATTTAAAATCTCATTTGATATTATAAACATTGGGTTAACAACATTTAACAAGATCGTTAACCTAAAGGTTTCAAAACAACACTTACATGTAACGACTAACGATGACTTAACGACTCAGTTAAAATGTATATACATGTAGTGTTTTAATATGTATTTATACACTTTTGAAAGACTTCAATACACTTATCAAAATACTTCTACTTAACAAAAATGCTTACAATTACATCCTCGTTCAGTTTCATCAACAATTCTACTCGTATGCACCCGTATTCGTACTCGTACAATACACAGCTTTTAGATGTATGTACTATTGGTATATACACTCCAATGATCAGCTCTTAGCAGCCCATGTGAGTCACCTAACACATGTGGGAACCATCATTTGGCAACTAGCATGAAATATCTCATAAAATTACAAAAATATGAGTAATCATTCATGACTTATTTACATGAAAATAAAATTACATATCCTTTATATCTAATCCATACACCAACGACCAAAAACACCTACAAACACTTTCATTCTTCAATTTTCTTCATCTAATTAATCTCTCTCAAGTTCTATCTTCAAGTCCTAAGTGTTCTTCATAAATTCCAAAAGTTCTAGTTTCATAAAATCAAGAATACTTTCAAGTTTGCTAGCTCACTTCCAATCTTGTAAGGTGATCATCCAACCTCAAGAAATCTTTGTTTCTTACAGTAGGTTATCATTCTAATACAAGGTAATAATCATATTCAAACTTTGGTTCAATTTCTATAACTATAACAATCTTATTTCAAGTGATGATCTTACTTGAACTTGTTTTCGTGTCATGATTCTGCTTCAAGAACTTCGAGCCATCCAAGGATCCGTTGAAGCTAGATCCATTTTTCTCTTTTCCAGTAGGTTTATCCAAGGAACTTAAGGTAGTAATGATGTTCATAACATCATTCGATTCATATATATAAAGCTATCTTATTCGAAGGTTTAAACTTGTAATCACTAGAACATAGTTTAGTTAATTCTAAACTTGTTCGCAAACAAAAGTTAATCCTTCTAACTTGACTTTTAAAATCAACTAAACACATGTTCTATATCTATATGATATGCTAACTTAATGATTTAAAACCTGGAAACACGAAAAACACCGTAAAACCGGATTTACGCCGTCGTAGTAACACCGCGGGCTGTTTTGGGTTAGTTAATTAAAAACTATGATAAACTTTGATTTAAAAGTTGTTATTCTGAGAAAATGATTTTTATTATGAACATGAAACTATATCCAAAAATTATGGTTAAATTCAAAGTGGAAGTATGTTTTCTAAAATGGTCATCTAGACGTCGTTCTTTCGACTGAAATGACTACCTTTACAAAAACGACTTGTAACTTATTTTTCCGACTATAAACCTATACTTTTTCTGTTTAGATTCATAAAATAGAGTTCAATATGAAACCATAGCAATTTGATTCACTCAAAACGGATTTAAAATGAAGAAGTTATGGGTAAAACAAGATTGGATAATTTTTCTCATTTTAGCTACGTGAAAATTGGTAACAAATCTATTCCAACCATAACTTAATCAACTTGTATTGTATATTATGTAATCTTGAGATACCATAGACACGTATACAATGTTTTGACCTATCATGTCGACACATCTATATATATTTCGGAACAACCATAGACACTCTATATGTGAATGTTGGAGTTAGCTATACAGGGTTGAGGTTGATTCCAAAATATATATAGTTTGAGTTGTGATCAATACTGAGATACGTATACACTGGGTCGTGGATTGATTCAAGATAATATTTATCGATTTATTTCTGTACATCTAACTGTGGACAACTAGTTGTAGGTTACTAACGAGGACAGCTGACTTAATAAACTTAAAACATCAAAATATATTAAAAGTGTTGTAAATATATTTTGAACATACTTTGATATATATGTATATATTGTTATAGGTTCGTGAATCAACCAGTGGCCAAGTCTTACTTCCCGACGAAGTAAAAATCTGTGAAAGTGAGTTATAGTCCCACTTTTAAAATCTAATATTTTTGGGATGAGAATACATGCAGGTTTTATAAATGATTTACAAAATAGACACAAGTACGTGAAACTACATTCTATGGTTGAATTATCGAAATCGAATATGCCCCTTTTTATTAAGTCTGGTAATCTAAGAATTAGGGAACAGACACCCTAATTGACGCGAATCCTAAAGATAGATCTATTGGGCCTAACAAACCCCATCCAAAGTACCGGATGCTTTAGTACTTCGAAATTTATATCATATCCGAAGGGTGTCCCGGAATGATGGGGATATTCTTATATATGCATCTTGTTATTGTCGGTTACCAGGTGTTCACCATATGAATGATTTTTATCTCTATGTATGGGATGTGTATTGAAATATGAAATCTTGTGGTCTATTGTTACGATTTGATATATATAGGTTAAACCTATAACTCACCAACATTTTTGTTGACGTTTAAAGCATGTTTATTCTCAGGTGAATACTAAGAGCTTCCGCTGTTGCATACTAAAATAAGGACAAGATTTGGAGTCCATGTTTGTATGATATTGTGTAAAAACTGCATTCAAGAAATTGATTTCGATGTAACATATTTGTATTGTAAACCATTATGTAATGGTCGTGTGTAAACAGGATATTTTAGATTATCATTATTTGATAATCTACGTAAAGCTTTTTAAACCTTTATTTATGAAATAAAGGTTATGGTTTGTTTTAAAAATGAATGCAGTCTTTGAAAAACGTCTCATATAGAGGTCAAAACCTCGCAACGAAATCAATTAATATGGAACGTTTTTAATCAATAAGAACGGGACATTTCAGTTGGTATCAGAGCGTTGGTCTTAGAGAACCAGAAAATTTGCATTAGTGTGTCTTATCGAGTTTGTTAGGATGAATTAGTGAGTCTGGACTTCGACCGTGTTTTCTTTAAAAATGATTGCTTAACATTTTTGTTGGAAACTATATATTTTTAACATATGAATATTATGTGATATATTAATCTCTTAACGTGTTTGATATTATGTGATAGATGTCTACCTCTAGAACAAGTCCCATTGACTCACCTAATAATAATGAAGAGTCAAATGTAAATTGGAATGATTCGTGGACTGATTCACAAGTTCCCGAAGAGGAACCGGAAGAAGAGTCGGAACCGGAAGAAGAATCGGAACCGGAAGAAGAATCGGAACCGGTGGGGGATATAATAAAACGGTTAAGTAAAAGAGAATCCTCAACCAACCGACCAAGGTTAATTATGGTCAATGGTGTTTCCGCCAAGGAAGCAAAATATTGGGAGGATTACCAATTCTCCGATGAATCGGATTCCGACGAGAATTCCGATGATGTTATAGAAATTACCCCAACTGAATTTAAAAAGGCAAAAGAAAATAATAAGGGAAAGGGCATAAAAATAGAGAAATCTAATTCCAACCCCGATGAACTTTATATGTATCGTTAAACCCCGAAGTCCTTAAGTTGTAACAATGACCCGGGAACCTCTAAACCACTAGGTTTTTCTAAACCAATGTGGAAAACGACGGTTCGTATTAGGGGAACATCATATATCCCTAGAAACTGGGCAAAACGAACCAAAACCGAAAAAGAAGAAACAAGCGAGTCGGAATAAGATAGTTGTATTCGTGTGGTGTAATATATGTAATATAGTGTGCTTATGCTTTAAGATATATGTAAAAATTGCTTGTATTAATAAGTATTTTTTTATGAATCTAACTCTTGTCTATTTTACAGTATAAAAACACAAAATGGATAGACAACCCAATATTTTAAGAGACCTACCCGGAGACATGATTGATGAAATCTTGTCTAGAGTCGGTCAGAATTCTTCGGCACAACTATTTAAGGCGAGATCAGTTTGTAAGACATTCGAAGAACGTTCCAAGAATGCCTTGGTTTATAAAAGGCTTTCGTTCGAAAGATGGGGGATATCACATTGGGAAATCCATAAGTTACGATGTGTTTACTTTGACGCATATATTGCGGGGAACCCAAATGCTATTTTACGCAATGGGTTAAGAAATTATTTTGACTCAAAATATCCGAATATTGGACTTCATGAATTAGAAAAAGCGGCTAACATGCAACATAAAGAAGCATGTTATGCTTACGGATTAGTAATGTTCGCTTCTCACCAAAGTGAGAACAAGAACATCGGGCTACAACTATTAAACAAAACGTTCCCACAAGTGACGGAGTCGGTAATTGGGGTAAGAAATGAGGTTTTTAGATTATTACGGGACTGTTGGACATTACGTAACCCTCGTCCCTTTGACGACGTTACAACACGCTGTCTTATCAACGGCCATAATGGTTATGTTCCACAAGACCAAGGATGGGAAGTAGTCCTAGTAAAACCAGAATGCATGACTTGTTTCTGAACGTATGAATTACGTGTCTTTATTGCCTTTGCTGAACAACTTGTGTACTAGCTAGAATTATCTTCACAACTATCTTGTATCAAAGTTATTGTGTGCTATATTTCATGCTTTATGTAAAATAAGCGGTATTGTAAGTTTGTAAAATATTGTATAAAAGTTTGAACGCGAAATATTATTATAATCAGTTTTTCATATAGAATTGTAGTAGTTGAATTGTATATTAGCTACTAAGTATGAACTTAACGGGTAGGTACTACCCGAATTTAAACTTATAAAATGCTAATATGAAGAAAAAGCTTTTATAAATGAGTTCATATTATGCTACGAAATACTATTAACTACTCTTAATATTCTGTATGATTAACTTGTTCCATTTGACTATTTTGAAGGAAATGGCACCGACTACTCGACACACCGTGAATATGAATGAAGAGGAATTCCGTACTTTTCTAGCTTCAAACATAGCCGCAGTACAGGCTGCGCTACATACCAACAATAACCTTGGATCTAGCAGTACAGGAAATCGTGTAGGATGCACCTACAAAGAATTCACTGCCTGCAAACCTTTGGAATTTGATGGAACCGAAGGACCGATCGGATTGAAACGGTGGACCGAGAAGGTCGAATCAGTGTTTGCCATAAGTAAGTGTACTGAAGAGGACAAAGTGAAGTACGCTACGCATACCTTCACAGGTTCTGCGTTAACATGGTGGAATACCTATCTAGAGCAAGTGGGACAAGACGGTGCGTACGCACTACCGTGGTCAGCATTCAAGCACTTGATGAACGAGAAGTACCGTCCCAGAACCGAGCTCAATAAGCTCAAGACAGAACTTAGAGGGTTACGAACCCAAGGATTTGATATTACCACGTACGAAAGACGATTCACAGAATTGTGCCTATTGTGTCCGGGAGCATTCGAAGATGAGGAAGAGAAGATCGACGCATTTGTGAAAGGATTACCGAAAAGAATCCAAGAAGATATAAGTTCACACGAGCCCGCCTCTATACAACAGGCATGTAGAATGGCTCACAAACTAGTGAACCAGATTGAAGAAAGAATTAAAGAACAGACTGCTGAAGAGGCCAATGTGAAGCAAGTCAAAAGAAAGTGGGAGGAAAACGGTGATAAGAATCACCAATACAACAACAGCAATTACAACAATAATCGCAACAATTATCCCAACAATCGCAACATCAATCGCAACTACAACAAACGGCCCAACAACAACAACAACAACAACAACAACAACAACAACAGCAACAGCAACTACAACAATCATCCCAACAACAATAATAACCGCAACAACAACAACAACAATCAGAAGTAGCTATGCCAAAGGTGTGAAAAGTATCACTCGGGATTCTGCACCAAATTTTGCAACAAGTGTAAAAGAAATGGTCATAGCGCGGCGAAGTGTGAGGTCTACGGACCAGGGGTTAATAGAACGAAAGGAACAAATGGTGTCGGAACGAGTAATGGCGGAGCAAGTAGTGTCGAAGCAAGTTATGCCAATGTAGTTTGTTATAAATGTGGAAAACCGGGCCACATTATTAGAAATTGCCCGAACCAGGAGAACACGAATGGACAAGGCCGCGGAAGAGTTTTCAATATTAATGCGGCAGAGGCACAGGAAGACCCGGAGCTTGTTACGGGTACGTTTCTTATTGACAATAAATCTGCTTACGTTTTATTTGATTCGGGTGCGGATAGAAGCTATATGAGTAGAGATTTTTGTGCTAAATTAAGTTGTCCATTGACGCCTTTGGATAGTAAATTTTTACTCGAATTAGCAAATGGTAAATTAATTTCAGCAGATAATATATGTCGGAATCGAGAAATTAAACTGGTTAGCGAAACATTTAAGATTGATTTGATACCAGTAGAGTTAGGGAGTTTTGATGTGATAATCGGTATGGACTGGTTAAAAGAAGTGAAAGCAGAGATCGTTTGTTACAAAAATGCAATTCGCATTATACGAGAAAAAGGAAAACCCTTAATGGTGTACGGAGAAAAGGGCAACACGAAGCTACATCTTATTAGTAATTTGAAGGCACAAAAACTAATAAGAAAAGGTTGCTATGCTGTTCTAGCACACGTCGAGAAAGTACAAACTGAAGAAAAGAGCATCGATGATGTTCCCATTGCAAAAGAATTTCCCGATGTATTTCCGAAAGAATTACCGGGATTACCCCCACATCGATCCGTTGAATTTCAAATAGATCTTGTACCAGGAGCTGCACCAATAGCTCGTGCTCCTTACAGACTCGCACCCAGCGAGATGAAAGAACTGCAAAGCCAATTACAAGAACTTTTAGAGCGTGGTTTCATTCGACCAAGCACATCACCGTGGGGAGCTCCTGTTTTGTTTGTCAAGAAGAAAGATGGTACATTCAGGTTGTGTATCGACTACCGAGAGTTGAACAAACTTACCATCAAGAACCGCTACCCACTACCGAGAATCGACGACTTATTTGATCAACTACAAGGCTCGTCTGTTTATTCAAAGATTGACTTACGTTCCGGGTATCATCAAATGCGGGTGAAAGAAGATGATATTCCAAAGACTGCTTTCAGAACACGTTACGGTCATTACGAGTTTATGGTCATGCCGTTTGGTTTAACTAATGCACCAGCTGTGTTCATGGACCTTATGAACCGAGTGTGTGGACCATACCTTGACAAGTTTGTCATTGTTTTCATTGATGACATACTTATTTACTCAAAGAATGACCAAGAACACGGTGAACATTTGAGAAAGGTGTTAGAAGTATTGAGGAAGGAAGAATTGTACGCTAAGTTTTCAAAGTGTGCATTTTGGTTGAAAGAAGTTCAATTCCTCGGTCACATAGTGAACAAAGAAGGTATTAAGGTGGATCCGGCAAAGATAGAAACTGTTGAAAAGTGGGAAACCCCGAAAACTCCGAAACACATACGCCAGTTTTTAGGACTAGCTGGTTACTACAGAAGGTTCAGCCAAGACTTTTCCAGAATAGCAAAACCCTTGACTGCATTAACGCATAAAGGGAAGAAATTTGAATGGAATGATGAACAAGAGAAAGCGTTTCAGTTATTGAAGAAAAAGCTAACTACGGCACCTATATTGTCATTGCCTGGAGGGAATGATGATTTTGTGATTTATTGTGACGCATCAAAGCAAGGTCTCGGTTGTGTATTAATGCAACGAACGAAGGTGATTGCTTATGCGTCTAGACAATTGAAGATTCACGAACAAAATTATACGACGCATGATTTGGAATTAGGCGCGGTTGTTTTTGCATTAAAGACTTGGAGGCACTACTTATATGGGGTCAAAAGTATTATATATACCGACCACAAAAGTCTTCAACACATATTTAATCAGAAACAACTGAATATGAGGCAGCGTAGGTGGATTGAATTATTGAATGATTACGACTTTGAGATTCGTTACCACCCGGGGAAGGCAAATGTGGTGGCCGATGCCTTGAGCAGGAAGGACAGAGAACCCATTCGAGTAAAATCTATGAATATAATGATTCATAATAACCTTACTACTCAAATAAAGGAGGCGCAACAAGGAGTTTTAAAAGAGGGAAATTTAAAGGATGAAATACCCAAAGGATCGGAGAAGCATCTTAATATTCGGGAAGACGGAACCCGGTATAGGGCTGAAAGGATTTGGGTACCAAAATTTGGAGATATGAGAGAAATGGTACTTAGAGAAGCTCATAAAACCAGATACTCAATACATCCTGGAACGGGGAAGATGTACAAGGATCTCAGGAAATATTTTTGGTGGCCGGGTATGAAAGCCGATGTTGCTAAATACGTAGGAGAATGTTTGACGTGTTCTAAGGTCAAAGCTGAGCATCAGAAACCATCAGGTCTACTTCAACAACCCGAAATCTCGGAATGGAAATGGGAAAACATTACCATGGATTTCATCACTAAATTGCCAAGGACTGCAAGTGGTTTTGATACTATTTGGGTAATAGTTGATCGTCTCACTAAATCAGCACACTTCCTGCCAATAAGAGAAGATGACAAGATGGAGAAGTTAGCACGACTGTATTTGAAGGAAGTCATCTCCAGACATGGAATACCAATCTCTATTATCTCTGATAGGGAAGGCAGATTTATTTCAAGATTCTGGCAGACATTACAGCAAGCATTAGGAACTCGTCTAGACATGAGTACTGCCTATCATCCACAAACTGATGGGCAGAGTGAAAGGACGATACAAACGCTTGAAGACATGCTACGAGCATGTGTTATTGATTTCGGAAACAGTTGGGATCGACATCTACCGTTAGCAGAATTTTCCTACAACAACAGCTACCATTCAAGCATTGAGATGGCGCCGTTTGAAGCACTTTATGGTAGAAAGTGCAGGTCTCCTATTTGTTGGAGTGAAGTGGGGGATAGACAGATTACGGGTCCGGAGATTATACAAGAAACTACCGAGAAGATCATCCAAATTCAACAACGGTTGAAAACCGCCCAAAGTCGACAAAAGAGCTACGCTGACATTAAAAGAAAAGATATAGAATTTGAAATTGGAGAGATGGTCATGCTTAAAGTTACACCTTGGAAAGGCGTTGTTCGATTTGGTAAACGAGGGAAATTAAATCCAAGGTATATTGGACCATTCAAGATTATTGATCGTGTCGGACCAGTAGCTTACCGACTTGAGTTACCTCAACAACTCGCGGCTGTACATAACACTTTTCACGTCTCGAATTTGAAGAAATGTTTTGCTAAAGAAGATGTCACTATTCCGTTAGATGAAATCCAAATCAACGAAAAACTTCAATTCATCGATGAACCCGTCGAAATAATGGATCGTGAGGTTAAAAGACTTAAGCAAAACAAGATACCAATTGTTAAGGTTAATGGAATGCTCGTAAAGGACCCGAGTTCACCTGGGAGTGTGAAGATCAGATGAAGAAGAAATACCCGCATCTATTTCCAGAAGATTCGTCAACACCTTCAACAGCTTAAAATTTCGGGACGAAATTTATTTAACGGGTAGGTACTGTAGTGACCCGAACTTTTCCATGTTTATATATATTAATTGAGATTGATATTTACATGATTAAATATTTCCAACATGTTAAGCAATCAAACTTGTTAAGACTTGATTAATTGAAATATGTTTCATATAGACAATTGACCGCCCAAGTTGACCGGTGATTCACGAACGTTAAAACTTGTAAAAACTATATGATGACATATATATGGATATATATATATAGTTAACATGATACTATGATAAGTAAACATATCATTAAGTATATTAACAATGAACTACATATGTAAAAACAAGACTACTAACTTAAAGATTTTTAAACGAGACATATATGTAACGATTATCGTTGTAAAGACATTTAATGTATATATATCATATTAAGAGATATTCATACATAATAATATCATGATAATATAATAATTTAAAATCTCATTTGATATTATAAACATTGGGTTAACAACATTTAACAAGATCGTTAACCTAAAGGTTTCAAAACAACACTTACATGTAACGACTAACGATGACTTAACGACTCAGTTAAAATGTATATACATGTAGTGTTTTAATATGTATTTATACACTTTTGAAAGACTTCAATACACTTATCAAAATACTTCTACTTAACAAAAATGCTTACAATTACATCCTCGTTCAGTTTCATCAACAATTCTACTCGTATGCACCCGTATTCGTACTCGTACAATACACAGCTTTTAGATGTATGTACTATTGGTATATACACTCCAATGATCAGCTCTTAGCAGCCCATGTGAGTCACCTAACACATGTGGGAACCATCATTTGGCAACTAGCATGAAATATCTCATAAAATTACAAAAATATGAGTAATCATTCATGACTTATTTACATGAAAACAAAATTACATATCCTTTATATCTAATCCATACACCGACGACCAAAAACACCTAAAAACACTTTCATTCTTCAATTTTATTCATCTAATTGATCTCTCTCAAGTTCTATCTTCAAGTCCTAAGTGTTCTTCATAAATTCCAAAAGTTCTAGTTTCATAAAATCAAGAATACTTTCAAGTTTGCTAGCTCACTTCCAATCTTGTAAGGTGATCATCCAACCTCAAGAAATCTTTGTTTCTTACAGTAGGTTATCATTCTAATACAAGGTAATAATCATATTCAAACTTTGGTTCAATTTCTATAACTATAACAATCTTATTTCAAGTGATGATCTTACTTGAACTTGTTTTCGTGTCATGATTCTGCTTCAAGAACTTCGAGCCATCCAAGGATCCGTTGAAGCTAGATCCATTTTTCTCTTTTCCAGTAGGTTTATCCAAGGAACTTAAGGTAGTAATGATGTTCATAACATCATTCGATTCATATATATAAAGCTATCTTATTCGAAGGTTTAAACTTGTAATCACTAGAACATAGTTTAGTTAATTCTAAACTTGTTCGCAAACAAAAGTTAATCCTTCTAACTTGACTTTTAAAATCAACTAAACACATGTTCTATATCTATATGATATGCTAACTTAATGATTTAAAACCTGGAAACACGAAAAACACCGTAAAACCGGATTTACGCCGTCGTAGTAACACCGCGGGCTGTTTTGGGTTAGTTAATTAAAAACTATGATAAACTTTGATTTAAAAGTTGTTATTCTGAGAAAATGATTTTTATTATGAACATGAAACTATATCCAAAAATTATGGTTAAACTCAAAGTGGAAGTATGTTTTCTAAAATGGTCATCTAGACGTCGTTCTTTCGACTGAAATGACTACCTTTACAAAAACGACTTGTAACTTATTTTTCCGACTATAAACCTATACTTTTTCTGTTTAGATTCATAAAATAGAGTTCAATATGAAACCATAGCAATTTGATTCACTCAAAACGGATTTAAAATGAAGAAGTTATGGGTAAAACAAGATTGGATAATTTTTCTCATTTTAGCTACGTGAAAATTGGTAACAAATCTATTCCAACCATAACTTAATCAACTTGTATTGTATATTATGTAATCTTGAGATACCATAGACACGTATACAATGTTTCGACCTATCATGTCGACACATCTATATATATTTCGGAACAACCATAGACACTCTATATGTGAATGTTGGAGTTAGCTATACAGGGTTGAGGTTGATTCCAAAATATATATAGTTTGAGTTGTGATCAATACTGAGATACGTATACACTGGGTCGTGGATTGATTCAAGATAATATTTATCGATTTATTTCTGTACATCTAACTGTGGACAACTAGTTGTAGGTTACTAACGAGGACAGCTGACTTAATAAACTTAAAACATCAAAATATATTAAAAGTGTTGTAAATATATTTTGAACATACTTTGATATATATGTATATATTGTTATAGGTTCGTGAATCAACCAGTGGCCAAGTCTTACTTCCCGACGAAGTAAAAATCTGTGAAAGTGAGTTATAGTCCCACTTTTAAAATCTAATATTTTTGGGATGAGAATACATGCAGGTTTTATAAATGATTTACAAAATAGACACAAGTACGTGAAACTACATTCTATGGTTGAATTATCGAAATCGAATATGCCCCTTTTTATTAAGTCTGGTAATCTAAGAATTAGGGAACAGACACCCTAATTGACGCGAATCCTAAAGATAGATCTATTGGGCCTAACAAACCCCATCCAAAGTACCGGATGCTTTAGTACTTCGAAATTTATATCATATCCGAAGGGTGTCCCGGAATGATGGGGATATTCTTATATATGCATCTTGTTATTGTCGGTTACCAGGTGTTCACCATATGAATGATTTTTATCTCTATGTATGGGATGTGTATTGAAATATGAAATCTTGTGGTCTATTGTTACGATTTGATATATATAGGTTAAACCTATAACTCACCAACATTTTTGTTGACGTTTAAAGCATGTTTATTCTCAGGTGAATACTAAGAGCTTCCGCTGTTGCATACTAAAATAAGGATAAGATTTGGAGTCCATGTTTGTATGATATTGTGTAAAAACTGCATTCAAGAAACTGATTTCGATGTAACATATTTGTATTGTAAACCATTATGTAATGGTCGTGTGTAAACAGGATATTTTAGATTATCATTATTTGATAATCTACGTAAAGCTTTTTAAACCTTTATTTATGAAATAAAGGTTATGGTTTGTTTTAAAAATGAATGCAGTCTTTAAAAAACGTCTCATATAGAGGTCAAAACCTCGCAACGAAATCAATTAATATGGAACGTTTTTAATCAATAAGAACGGGACATTTCATTATCGCCGGTGGCGAAGTCTTCTTATAGAGAATTATTGGTTAGTTCTATGTCAATTTGCACTACGGTTGTAGATTTGGATAATATTCTTGATGTTGATAACGAGGTGGCCACACCTCCCATTTTATTTAAAGGGTATTCATCTTCGATGGGTGTGAACGGCTTGGCCGCTTCCGAATCGGTCCCGGTTTCGGAAAATGGTATAGGCACTTCGGTTGATTCTAGGACGTTCGCATCCAAGTTTGGTAAATCTTGTGATTCTTCGGACTTGGTATCTTCGGATTTGCCCGCGGGTGATAGAAATCCCGTGAGCGACTCTTTAGAGGCTTTCTCCAAGGTTATGGATAATATGGAGGGCGTCCATAAGGGTGTCGTTAGTAATTCTAGCGATCCACCCGTTTCGGTGCGTGTTAGAAAACCAAGGAATGGGAGAAAGAAGAAATTGACTCACGAAGAGGAGATGGAATCCTTTGGCGCGTTTATCAAAGACGATTAATGATCATGTGTTTGTTACAAGCTCTTCGGTAATTAGATGGTTTTAAATCTCCCGGTCGTTGTCTAAATTGGTTTCCATCTTTTTTATAGAGCATTTGATATCTTATGTTGTTGTCATAGCGAGCTTAGTTTTTTAGTTTTTGTTTTGTTTGCTCGGTTCGTGGTTTGGAAGTTTGGAGAAGGATTTATTTTTTGATGATCCTTCTTTTTGTTATAAAAGTTTATTTGTTTTTTCGCCAAAAAAAAGAGTTCATTGTATTAGACCACTCCCAACCATGACACCGTCATGGACACTTCCTCAGCGCCACATCAGCTTTCTCTCTCCTCATTTCTCACCACTTCCTCTCATAACACTCTCAGGACACATCATTGCCAACCATGACATACTTCCTCCCAATCACATACCCCACAAAATTAATTAAATAAGTAATGTACAAGGTTGTTTATGCTAAAGTACAAGTAAATAAAGCAAAGAAAAAAAGAAAGAAAAAATGATCTCGTGCTGGAAGATGCTTGGGGAAGAAACAGATGAGGGCGAATCTTGTGAGGGCGGACTGAGGGCTTGGGAGGGCACACCAATGCCAATGGAGCCCTCGAGGAAGAATGGTGAGGAAGGGATTGAGGGCGGACCATTGGGAGTGGTCTTATCTTTGTAGTATATCCTTCATTTCTTATTCATATTTTTTTTTAATTAATCAAAAATTATTGAAGTTTAAAAAATGTAAAGTTGTAGATAAATTTTATGATGTAAGATTAACATAGTTAACATTTTCTTGTCTTTGACTAACATAAATATTGAAAGGTCAGTTTGTAGTTCTTTGAATACAGTTTCTATAGGTTACGTGTTGTTCAAACTCCTATCCATGTTAAAATTGTTTCCAAAAGTATAATAGATTGATTTTATCAAGTTGAAGCGAGAAACGATTTAGCTCGATAACGTAAAAATTGTTTTAATAGTAGAGATGCGCCGTGAATTACAGTAGAAGATCATTTACAGTAATAAGTGGGTCCGCTATATACATTAAACACTTTGTTTTAATAGTATATATATAATATATAATATAATATAATATATAATATATAATATATAATATATAATATATATAATATATAATATATAATAATAATAATAATAATAATAATAATAATATAATAATATAATAATATATAATAATAATAATAATAATAATAATAATAATAATAATAATAATAATAATAATTATTATTATTATTATTATTATTATTATAATTATAATAAGCATATCAAAACAACAACAACAACAACAACAACAACAATACCCAATCCCGCATATGCGAGGTATGGGGAAGGTGAGATGTAGACAATCCTTCATCTATCCTAGAATAGAGGAGAAGTCGTTTCTCTATCCACGAGTCGAGAAAAATTCTCTACCCACATGAAGAGAAAGTCATCCCTCTCCCTACTCCAGAGTAGAGAGATTGCTTCCGTGCGGACCTCCGGCCTATAAAAAAAAAATTATAATAATAATAATAATAATAAAATAAAAAAAATAAAAATAAAAATAAAAAAAATAGAAATAAATAAGAATAAATAAATAAATAAAAAGTAAAAGTAAAAAAGATACGCCATGAAAATGGTAGAAATCAAATTTCCATGGGTATCTTTTTTACTTTTGATGGCGTATCTTTTTTACTTTTACTTTTTTACTTTTGATATGTCTCGAATAAGCATATCAAAAATTGGTTCAAATCTTTTATTAAATAGGAGTAAAATAAAAAAAATTTAAAATTGAGGCCGATCACCACATGAAAAAAAATCATCAAACAACGTAGTATCAAGTAAAAGTGAAACGACATGTTGATAACACTAAACGATCAAAGTTTTCACGCCCTTCAATATATACGACATTAATGGAACGTCATAATGTTATATTATATATATATATATATATATATATATATATATATATATATATATATAATCAATGGGGAAACACTTTCTGGGAAATTAGGGAGTAAATTTTTTATTTTTATGTTTTCGTTTTATGTGAAAGTTTTCTTTTCAAACATTAATATCATACAAAAATATGAACATTTAAAAAAAGACACTTTGTGATTAATGATATTATTTTAGCGGAAAAACGCTCAAATAAATAAATGATAACATGCATTATGAGTAATGTTTTAATTAGAGTTTTTTTCATCGTTTTTTCCATCTTATGTGAAGTTTTTTTTTTCAAAATTTAACCCGATTTGAAGTTTAGGGTTTAGTATTTTGGGTTTAGTCCCTAAACCCAACGCCCTAAACTCTAAACCATTCGTGTTAAAAATTCAATCTAAATCCTAATTTCTAAAGCTTAAACACTAATTTCTAAACACTTAAAAAAGTCTAATTAAAACATTACTCTTGATGCATATTATCATTTATTTCTTCGAGCGTTTTTCCGTTAAATATAACATTTATCACAAAGTGTCCTTTTTAAAATATTCATATTATCATGTGATCTTAATGTTTGAAAAAAAAAAAAATTCAAGAAAACCGAAAAAATATTATTTCCCTAAAAAAGTGCTTCCTTTTTCAATTAAAACAAATATATATATATATATATATATATATATATATATATATATATATATATATATATATATATATATATATATATATATATATATGTATGTATGTATGTGTGTGTGTGTGTGTGTGTGTGTGTGTGTGTGTGGGTGGGTGGGTGGGTGGGTGGGTGGGGGGGGGGGGGGGAGATCCAGAGCTAGGGGGTCATGAGGATAAGTGATTTTGTAATTTTTATATCCTTAGTTCTACAAATTTAAAGAAAAAATTCTGGTATCAATTTTCATTGTGTAGATTAACAACAACAACAACAACAACAACAACAACAACAACAACAACACCAGCAGCAGCAGCAGCAGCAACAACAACAACAACAACAACAACAACAACAACAACAACAACAACAATAAGTAGCTTGTTAACATACATTTGATGTATGTTAACCAGCTGTTCATGATAACAAAAAAAAGAGAAAAAAATGACTTTTGATTAATGAAAAATAGCGTTTAAGGTTTAGTAATTAGGATTTAGAAACTATGATTTAGGGTTTAAGAATGAGTTTTTAAAACGAACGGTTTAGAGTTTAGGGTTTAGAGGTTAGAGTTTTAGGACTAAACCCAAAACACTAAACCCTAACCCCTAACTCCTAAACTCTAAATGGAGTTAAATTTTTTTTTTTTTTTTTAAAAATTCTCAAAATAGGTTAACATACATCAGATGTATGATAAGCTACACAATGAAATCTTTATGAATATATATATATATATATATATATATATATATATATATATATATATATATATATATATATATATATATAGCGAACCAATATTCCATTTGAATTGATAAAAATGAAAACATAAGAAAAGATAATTTAATTTAATTAGAAAAAGTAAAAGAACATAATTAGATAAGATTAAAAAATAAAAAATAAAACTCTTTTTACATAAGGATGTTAAACAAAAATGAAGAAAGATTTAACGTAAATGATAATCACAATGCCTGTAATTAATGTTCTGTTCGTCCCATTATAACTGTTCAATTAATTTTTACATACAGTTTTAGAAAAACTTCACTAACGTATTCTTCACCAATATAACTTAACAATTGTTGTAATTTGCAACGCTTTTTTAGCTCAATTTGAAATCCCTAAAAGTATAAATTATTAAATTCTTTGACACTTGACCCTAGCTTGAAAAATATGGATGTCAGAAAGAATTTCAATTTCTAGCGCTTATTGATGTGGAAAAACAACTAACTTTTTCACGTTTAGAAGCGTTAAAAACCAAGCACTTGTTGACATTAGAAAGTGTCAAAAAAAATAAAAGCTTTGTAACACAAAAAAACGCCAAAAAAAAGAATTTCTTTACACAGAACATATAATATCCAAAAAAGATGTTAAATAGGCAATACCATATATTGTCATCAAACAGTGTCATTTGCAAGGAGATAATACACATTCACAAATGACTGACACCTGCAAATATATAGCAATCAACAATATATAAGCACATAAACAAGATGGAATACTAACTCTCTGATACTAAACTATGTTCATAAACGTGTTTCAAATAGCACAAATGTTGCATCATTAAGCTAAAAGAATGTCACATGGCCAATTCTGTGAGCACAATCTTCAGCTTGAATAATGTCGCCTGGAGTCCAAGAAAGCTTAACACGTATAAATAAACCTGAAAGCGCCTCATGTTAGTAATTTTCAGTCAAGGCCTAAGACTAAAAACATGTTCATTGACGGGTACTTCCATTGAACCTTGAAGTGAGATAATCACTTGTATTCAGAGGCGAATCTAGTGTGTAACCAGTGGTTGCACGGGAAACCACTGAAATACGCGATGCAGTGGAATATTTTTTTTTGTTTTTAACTAGTGATGCTAGTGGATAGTGTAAATTGTTTTGCGTGACACCACTGAAATAAGTCATCCAGTAGTAAAAATTTTGGGGTTTCAAGTGGTGACATCAGTAACCACCAATCCTAGATCCGTCACTGCTTGAATTGATCATTGTCCGTCACAAAATCATGTTTCCAACAAGAACGACATATTCTTCATCCATTATTTAACACTAGAAGCTTGATTAACACATACTCCTTATAACAAATAAACTAGTCATTTTCCTTCACAAGTCTAACAAAAAGAGAGTTGCACTATGTACATTGGAGCCGAGTCAGTTGCAAGCTTACACAAAGCATAAAGTATTTGGTTGAAGAAAACAATGAAGTCTCCTCTGACAAGCTGCATAATTTCCATACAAAATAATAGGTCATATATTTAAGTAATTACCAATATAAAAAATAATTATTATATAATACAGAATAATAATGCTGGCGATAATTAATTACTAGCATTTTTTTTTGAACAACAGTACGGGATCACCCACGGAATTTAATCACTCACGCCTTCATCTCCCTGCAGTTGCATAACCCACCCTCAACTACTACCGAGGAGAAAATCCGGCCTAATCCGAGGGCATGGGCAGTATAACCCCTTACCTCACTGGCCCCCGCAACGCGATGTGGAGAAGGCACCTTTGGGTGGAATTCAAGGGTAAAGTGGCAACCATGTGTGCAATGTTGCACCCCACAAGAGTCGAACTTCCTGACCTCTCGCTAAGAGAGGCAGACCCCACTACCACATAAGCTACAACACAAAAGAAGAAGGTTACTAGCATATTAATAGAAGTTATACTCTAATCAATCAACAACATACCTTATCAAAGTGAAATATACATCAAGTTTTATAAAATTTATACAAAATTCACATATATAAATTGTAACATTTTGACCTAATATGCAACAGATTCTTCAAAACAAAATTTATCAAATAAATTGTACAAAATAAGAAAACCGAAACAAAAACTTTCACCTACCAAAGTATAAAATATAAATATACAAGTATGAGATGGACATCGATCATACCTGCGGCAGTTTTCGAGATCGGTGCAAACTTGATACTAGTGAGCAGCGACAATAAGATCGCCAATAGTTCGATGTTTAACTACGCCGGTGGAAGTGAAATAGGAATGCAATTGGTGAAATGAACTTACATGTGAATCACGTTTAATCCGTAGTTGAATTGAGTAACTTTGGTGTATGATTAGGGAAAAATAACAGTTGAAGTTAGAGGGTTATGTTACGATGTTAGATGGTTTGAGATGGCTTATATCATACTCTTAGCGATTATTATTTGATTTATATTTATTATAAGTTTAAGTTTATATACGGAGTATTTGAAAACGTTTGTTCCCTCACACTCGATTGAATCTCAACTTAACCACTTACAAAATAAATTTGTGTTTCTTATCATTGCTTTACGATTTTAAAAGTCTTATATTTGCGAGTGGACAGAAAAATATATAAACAATTACTAATGATATATTATTAGAAGATTTTAGACAAAATATATGTAAACGTTTAGATGTGAACTAGTGTTCGAGCTCTCGCTTCGAGGCGGGGATTCGGTTTTCAATGTATTTTATTGCGTTTAGTTTGTAAAATCATTTTGTGGTTAACGTTGATGTCGTTGAAGCGCAACTCGAGTCGAACATAAAGGTATAACCCGTGAAAGATTTAAATGTTATTTTAAATTAACAATATATGTGCATCTCCGCATTTCGCTATGGAATTGTCGACTTTTAAAAATTTAACGGAGAATTAACGTGTATGAAAAGTACTCCAAATATTTAGGTGGCGTTTGGTTCGGGGATTTGAAATCCTGGGATTTCCATGGGATTTGAAATCCTATCATGTGTTTGGTTCACATTTTTTATTTGTAGAATTTCATAATGATAAAAAATACATTTATTAATAAATAAAAGAGCTATATAATATATAATAAATCATTTATAACAAAGGAACAATTACAGTCATAAAATATTACAATTGTTGTTTACATGACTGTAAATATCCAAGTACAGATGTTCTCACTTTTAAGTAGTTAACAACATGAAGTATCCCTAAAAAGTGGGCCTCGTTCAATGGCCAAAATTACTAAATTAAAGTGAAAAACAAGCAAAGTACAACAACAGCAACCATATATTTTATATACTTACCTTGAATTTTGTTGAATCAAAAGTCCGGGGGAGAGGCGATTGTGAAGAACTAGGTTATGAACTTGTGATATTTTTATGTGGGGGAAAGAAAAGAGCAGCAGGTGGGTGGATATTGTTGGGATGGAGGGTATTTTTGTCCCATTTGAACCTTGAAACTTCCGTGTTTTTTGAGGGATTTGAAATCCTCCTCACACTTCAAGGATTTAAGAATCCTTTCTCCATGGGATTTAAATTACAAATCCCTCCTTCAAAAACTCCAACCAAACATATCATTTCAAAGGATTTCAAATGCAAATCTCTTGAAATCCTATGAAATCCCACCAATCAAACACCCCCTTAGTACTTTTTAAAAAGCGTCCGTTTTGCGTGTAACTAGTGACATTGTGTTCCTAAAATTATTTTGAGTTTAACGATGGTGGCGGAAAAATTTAACTCGTTGCGAGCGCGAAGATATGGTCCGTTGAATATTTGGGTGGAGTTTGTTTAAGATTTTTTTATGAGAATGAGTATTTGACAATTTATCCCCTGTTTGGGGGTAAGTTTGATTTTTTGGATAAAGTGTGGGGGTTTTGTTGTGCAATTTTAAAAAAAAGGGTAAAAAGTCGAAAGTACCCCTAGGTACTATTCATTTTCCTATGTCTTTTAAATATAACTAGTGTTCGAACCCTCGCTTCGCGTCGGGGTTCGGTTTTCAATGTATTTTATTGCGTTTAGTTTGTAAAATTATTTCGTGGCTAACGATGATGTCGTTGAAGCGCAACTCGAGTCGAACTAAAAGGTATAATCCGTGAAAGATTTAAATGTTATTTTAAATTAACAATATATGTGCATCTCCGCGTTTCGCTATGGAATTGTCGACTTTTAAAAATTTAACGCAAAATCAACGTGTATAAAAAGTACCTCAAATATTTATCGTTTTTTAAAAAGCGTCCGTTTTGCGTATAGTTAGTGACATTGTGTTCCTAAAATTATTTCGAGTTTAACGATGGTGTCGGAAAAATTTAACTCTGAAGATATGGCCCGTTGAATATTTGGGTGGGGTTTATTTAAGATTTTTTATGAAAATGATTATTTTACACTTTACCCCCCTGTTTGGGGGGTCGATTTTAATATTTGAACAAACTATGGGGGTTTTTTTTTTCGAAAAAAGGGGGGAAAAGGGGAAAAAAGTGAAAGGGCAAAAACACCCCTGGTTACTATTCATCATTTTTTGTGTATCAAGTAGTATATAATTTTTGTGGTCGATTTGTAATGAGCGAGGAGTTTAAAGATCAAAGTATAAAATTTGAAAAATTTGTGGTAAGCTTACAAAAGGTATAAAGTTAGATGTTATATATTTTGGGGCTGAAATGTTAAAAAGTATAAGGTTGGGGGTGTTTGTGAATATTGTGAAGTTTACTATTCACTTGACCTTTGACTTTTAGATATATAGATGTAATAATAAAATAATAATAATAATAATAATAATAATAATAATAATAATAATATTTGTTATTTAATTTTGAAGAAAAAATATGTATAACACAAAAGTAAACCTTAAAACTTTTGTCGGATATTTTATTATTATTATTATAATTATTATTATCTCTTCTCTTTATTATTATTATATTATAATAACAAAACCAATAATAGATCACTTAAAATTCAAACCACTAATTCTAGCCTTCCATTATCATTAATATCCATAATTACCTTGAGTAGTTGTTTGATGACTAAATTATCCTTCTTAAAAAAATAAAAAAAAAGAAAAAAAAAAGAGAGAGAGACGGGATCGGAATGAAAATTGGGAGTTCTGGAAAATTGTTTTCATCACGACTTCAATTTGTTCTACACAATAAAAACCCTAAAATCCTCTCAACCCTACACTCTTACACGCAACGTCGATCCAACAGAGCAAACCTAAATTGAATGATGTTCACGCTTCTGTTCTGATATTCTTCAAAAATTAGAGAAACATAAATCGATCGACATTCAATCGAAATCGTGTTTATCTAATGTTACGATAAAAATTTTAATTTGTGTGTATTGCATGCATGCGCTGATTTGCTATGGAATTCAGTTAATTTATGATATTTAGGTTTTGGTGAACCTCAAATCGATAGTACTTTTTATGACCTGTAGATATATTTTTTATTAATGGATTGCTTCTGGTGTTCGAATCATTTTAGTTTAATTTTGAGTATCTTCTCTAAAATTTGAGTATCGTGTATTTATATTCATGGTTAGTAAAAGGGATGTCTCAAAGTCATCATTGAAGTTGAATTGAATCTCAAGTTACAGATCCAAATAGTTTAATTGTTTATCATAAATTTGTAACGCACTGATTTATTTAATTAGACATGTACCATTTTAATTTAAATGCATGTATAATTTGTATGGATACTTTGTATAGTTGCTATTTCTGCACATAACTCTTACAGGTACGTTTGCCCGCACTATTTCGTTTGGAGGAGCATTCCTGGCCGGAGGTCCTTTAGGAAGCAATCTCTTGGCTCTTCGAGTAGAGGGAGGGATGATCTTATCTAGTCACGGGTTCTATACCCGCGGGTGGAGTAGGGACTTCCTTCTAATCTAGGGTTCGAGGAATGATTGTCTACACTCCACCTCCCCCATACCCTACATTCGTGGGATTGGGTATTGTTGTTGTTGTTGTATAATTTTTATGCTGGTTGGGGTGGACATGTGGGTTACATTTTGAAATGGTAACGGTTTGGAACAGTTATGTGCTAATGTAGTTTCTTATATTGTTATACCTCTCAAAATTTCATGGTTTATGACCCCCAATATAAAACCAGTAGATAGCGAGATGAGTTTGGAAAATAAATGGATATGGGTTATATAGTCTTTGTTGTGCTGTTTGCAGAAAACAGAGTATGTACTTTGTGGATTAATAAAATTTAAGTTTTTTATTTTATTTTTGTCAGTAATATTTTATCAACAGCCTGTAATTAGATGAATGAAAGAAGGAGCTGAATGCAAGTAGTTTGAAGAACATTGATTTATTATATTGAGATCAAACCCAGGTCTCATTGGGTTATTGATATAAAAGATTGAAAAATGTGGAGGCAAGCGACTGGGTATTTGCACAGAACGTTCAAGATCAAGCAAGAACGTTTGATGAAAAAGGCAAGGTTTAAGCTGGTATGTTTTTTGATAATTGAGTTCCTTGTCGTTAGTCATTCGTCATTCTAGGCCTCTGTCATAACCATATGCGTTAAATATGTGAACTGAACTATAAATACTTAGTTTTGTGTATATGGATTTTATTTAAATTGTTATTAGGGTTTATGCATTTTATTTTATTTGAATTTTAAATAGTTATTAGTGATTATCTATTTTTAGATTCGTGTCATTTATTTTCTTTTATGAGTACTTTTTTTTTTACTTTTGTAGACTGTGTACATGGATTTTTCGAATATCATTCACTGTCTATTATTAGGTAACGTAAACTTCGGTAAGTGTTTTCAATTTTTCATATATTGAACAACGAAAAAAGGAGTCTGAACTTGTGACTATATTCAAAAGGCATATAAGTAAGGTTGAGCTTCGTGTGTTTGCAGACGATGTGGTTAACCATTACCATAAACTTTTTTCGAATGAAAGCTGAGGCTGCAAAATTTGACGTTTTTAATTTGATGTATGGGCCGTGGAGATATCCTGTTGAGCGGTTGTTCCAATGGTTCGGCAGATTTCGACCACCATAGATCCTATATATATGTTCTGTTCTCATTATTTGACTGTCACAAAAACTATTTAAGAGTTGGTAGTTCTAACAATAATGCCCTTTTGGTTATGGTAGATACTTATGCCAAGATATGAGCCATTAATCGATAAACAAGTTATGAGCTTATCGAGGTTGAAACTCAGTTGTCGTCAAGCGGAAGATGCATTGAGTCAAGGAATCGAAAAAAATGAATAAACGTTGGCTCAAAGTGTTGCGAATAATATTATGGAAGGTAGAAACTATGACACACGTATGAAGTCGATGATTGAGGGGCTCGAAGCACTAGACAACTTCTCGAATCAGGTAAACACAACTCTAAAACTGAACCAATGAGGTGGTTAACACATCATGATAGGTCTTGTGTCAAAATGGGTTGGGCTAGGTTTGCTCCAAACGCTATACTGTCATTTTCATATTTTAAAAAATATTTAACTCAGTGATTACGGTTAGACCCATAAATAAAAATTTGATGTTATCACATTTGTAATACCCAATAGTACAACCAACCATGGTACGTTAATATACAATTAGATTCATTTTCTTCATCATCCATGTAATGTGTTGAACTACTACAATTTGTACTAAACATGGAACAATGGAGTTGAAAATAGAAAAACTAAACACATTTGGATCCGTGGAATAATACTACAACATCTTATATGTATAGTTTTTAACAATTAATAATACTTCAGGTATTGGTACTTCGTCTCTTGCAACACCAACAGACAAGCTAAAATACTATACTAATTCAAATGATTTCAACATGAACAAAAGTGTTATGCCTGATATAACGAACAATAAGTTAACTGACTTGATATTCAGTTCATATTATTTGTTAGTCAATTTTTTTCTCAGGGATCCTAACACAATTAAGATTTGCATTTGTACTACAGATTCTGATCACTCTACTGGCTTAAGATTGTGGATTGTGTTTCTTGATCTTTGTTGTGCAATCTGATTGGTATAACAGGTGAATTTGGGTGACTATTTTTCCTCTCCGGTTTTGTTGTTCATTGTAAAAGGTTTGATTGTAGGATGCAAATTGGGTGGGTCGTATAATGGGTCATATTGGTTAATTTTTTGCGCGGTTCAGTTATACTTTAGTTGACCATTTGTGCACCTTAATTTTGTGTATCATTGACACATATTCGCAGGCTATAGATTAAAAAATATCTAGATTAAGAACCTTAATTTAGTGATTCAATCAAGGATGAAATTTTTTAAAATTAGCCATTGATCCCACCTGGCAATTCTTCAATATCTCCGAATGGTTCTTTAATCAATATTGATGTTATTGACCTTTTTATGTATTGCTTTTTCCCGTTCTTTTGACAATACCAACAGAGGTGGCAATTTTAACCCATTTACTTATATGCAGGCTTTTGCTAAAATGGCGGGAATTGGCTAATAAATAGTTTTTTGAACCATGAAGATACTACCTCATGAGTGCTTTTATTACCAATGTTATGTTTCTTATGTGATCCGCATGATTTTTGATGATTTTGAGGTTGTGACCTTTAAAGTTTTCCATTTTCTTTTAATAGATTGATAAGTGCAGGAATTTATAATTCTAAATTGGTGTAGTAGGAAATCTCTATAATGAACATGATAATGATATAGGTATTGCACTTGACGATCAGGTAAACCCCGTAAGATATAAGTGACTAATAATTCTATCTTGTGCACCTTGTGAAAATATTTATTGACTACATGAACTTTGAACGTTACCTTTCTATTGGCTAAGTATAGCGTAAGTTTCTACGTTCAGGTAGTTTAGAAAAGAAAATTCATATTTGTTTACCGTTACTTAGATAGCTTTTGTTCACTGATATAAAATACTTTTCGTATTATGTATAGCTTTAATATTGTTCCGTTCATTATTTTTAATGTTGTTAGGCTTCTAATGCCCGTTTAAAAAGACAAATGTGTGTTTTATGTTAATTGTTTCCATAAGAGCTCATGGTTATCCATGTGTAAAGACTTAGATTTCATTATCAATATGTCTTTATATCAAAAGTTACTATATTTAAACCATCACACTTTCCATAACGACGATACAAAAGTGCCCGCGAAATCGCGGGCCTTAAGCTAGTTAATGTGACGACCCGAAAATTTCCGACCAAATTTAAACTTAATCTTAATATGAATTCGACACGTTAAGCAATGTCTGTAATATTGAATCTCAAAAAAAAAAAAAAAAAAATTGAAGTGTTTTCATTTATGCAATTAACCATTGACTGTTCTCGACGATTCACGAACCATTTTATAGTAAATAGAAATGTATATATAAATAATTATACATGTAAATAAATTATATATTATAAATATATTAATGAACTATTATGTGATTTAGAAAGAATACTTAAAATTATTATTTAAAAACTGTTTATTCAAATATAGAAAGTAGGTTGAATATACATAATTTGTCAACGATTAACAAAGTATTAAATGAATAAAGTTATATTTTGAGTTTAATTGTTTAATGTATATAATTAATACATTCATCTAAGTAACAAAATGGATATGCAAAACATAATTATATATGGTAATTTGAATATGTATATGATGTATAAACATAAATATTATTATATGCATATCGATAAAATGTATAAATATTAAATATATGTTATTATATAAGTATTAAATGATACATAATATGTAATATTAATATATCAAAATATAAATGCTATACTAGTACTATTATTATTACTCTCACTATTATCATTAAATAGTAATATTGATATATGTATTATTAATATTATTATAATATATAATATATAGATATAAAAATTTAAAACATGTAAGTTTGTTATATCTATATTATTATTAGTATTATTATTAGATATTATTACTACCATTTATCATTAAGGATCATTATTATTAAAATTTATTATTTTTATTATTATTAAAATACAACTTATTATCTTTATCATTGATATTATTGTTAATAATATTATTATTATCAGTATTATTTTGATCATTAATATTGGTATTATTATAATTGTTATTAGTATTTCTAACAATACTATTATTATAATCGTTATTATAATATAATTATTATTATTATTAATTATTATTAATATATTTATGAAATATTAATATCAATTAAAATATCAAAAATGGTACAGACAGGAAACAAAAATCGGTTCCACATCCCTTTCAAATTTTTCTTTTCTTCTGCTATCTATTTACCTGTGACTATATGTCGAGATTAATTCTGTATACAATAAGTCAATTCATTAAATCTACACCAAATAAATCTGTTCTATCTATCTGTGTATTTTTTTTACTCTCTGTTCTTCATCGATTGATAAAAAAAAAAGAAAAATGAATCCAAAAATCCATTTCTAAAACTTATCAGTACTAATTGATTACTGTAATTCGTCCATTTTATAATTCCTAAACCCCTTAAATCGTCAATACATTTGTAGCGACCCCGATAAATCGTCAATTGACGGCGTCGACTACTTAGGTCCCGTTGCGTGGTCATAGGTCTTTAACATGACGTTTGACCAAAGATATGTCGCATTCATTTCAAAGTAAAGATTGTATCAAAGTTTACAAGAATTGTTCAACCAAAAGTTTCGTTACAAGTTATAAGTACAAGTGGAACATATGCGACACAGTTTTAAAGAAAGCCAAAAGACGCTCCATGTATGCACATATACTCGACATCCAATGCAAGTATCAAAATAATGAGCGGAAGCATGTTTCACATATCGTTCAAAGACCTGAGAAAAATATAGAAATCTGTCAACGAAAACGTTGGTGAAATCATAGGTTTAAGTAAGTAAGTGAGTAAAAGTAAGTCGAACCACAAGATTTGCAATATTGATAAAATAGTAGTGCATTCTAAAAGTTAATATTCACGAGCACCCAATCATCAAGGCTTAACATTCCGTCCATTGAACCCCATCAATAGTGCTAGAACAACACTGTTTCTCGAAAATATATTTCATCTGTGGACGGTAGCGAACCGTCCGAGATGAGGGTTTGTCAAACCCATATGGCCATACAACATAAGTTCACGCCTACACTTACACCCTGCAAGTGTAACTAATGATAATCGAATTGAGGATTTCGTTCTAAACTCGTATGTAGAATGTTTGTTTTCCTGTACTTGTGTTCACTTAGTTAAAAGAAACGTTTATGTTTTCTCATCCCAAATATAAGTTCGAAAGAGTAAAAGTGGGACTATGATCTCACCTTGAGTGCAAGAGTAATAAAGTACTTCAACATATAAACGCGTGCAAAGACAAAGCTAGTCTTGACCTAAACAAATAGGGTTGTATCAATAACGGTAAACACGATCGGTCAAAGATGTTCAATTAGTCCTATGGCTCGTTACGACTCGATTATATAGCATGTGAATCAAATTGTCAAGTTCCATGCAAGATACAAGTAAAGAATCATGTTAGAAAGATTGCATAATCATTTGTTTAAGTTTGACAAAAAGTCAAACTTTGGTCGGTCAAAGTCAACGAAAAAGTCAACGCGTTCAGGTCGGGTCCCGAACTATTTTTTTAAAGTTTTTATTCATATATAAGCATGTTAGAACAAGTTACATGTACATCGGAGGTGCGTAGCATAGCAAACATTTTTCGAATTTTGACCATGTAGGTCAGAACCCAAACACGGCATATGCCGCGCCGCGACCAAGGGTTGCCGCGCCGCGGCATTTAACGGGTGCTGGTACCTGGTCTGCTGAATTTATTCAAGTCCCAATTCCAAATTCAAATAAGCACAACTTGCAAACCGTAAATACTTAGGACTCGTATTTTATATCGTTGGAAAGCTCTTTTGACAAAGAATACAACTAAACATGTTTCATCAAACAAAAACATCATTTCAAATAACCGGTTTCTCGTCAAGTGATCATTTAAAGTCCATTTTCCAAGTTTCAAGCTCACGAAATGCATTTTAAGTTTCGGGAAACCAATTCACACATGTGATATGCCGTTTTGAAGGTAATGAAACATACATTACAACTACACACTTACAATTAATATTTCATGGCATTCAAGCATCAAAAAGTTCATCTCAAGAACGATCAAACCCTAATCAAGGATCACAAAATCATAAATCATGTTTTTAAAGTTTTACAAATCAACCTACACATCAAAATGAAGCTAGTGATACTAGTAACACAATTTAAAACATGAACTTTAACAATTTAACAACCTTTAATCTTCCAAAATCAAAGATTAAGCAAACCCATTTTCAAGTGTTCAAACTAGTTACTCAAATCAACAAATCGAACAAACAAAACATATATTCATGTTATACATGAGCCATAGACACTAATTAACACTTTTATAATTCAAAAACATCAAGAACACAAAATCTAGTGATTTTAGAAAGTTACCCAAATGAGATGAAATTGGTATCAAGTCGAAGAGGATGAAGAGAGGATTCCAAATATGTAATTTGTTTTGATGTTAGCCTCCAAATCCGAAATTAGATGATGAATTTTGTTGGTGTTCTTGAAAGAAAAAATGGAAGTATGAAAAAGAAGAGAAAAAGAGAAAAGAGATGAATGAGTGGATGTGGTGAAAGATTGACCATTTGACCTAGTCAAAACTTTGGTCATTTGGCAACCTTGGTCCCTCAATTTCGTAGTCGGGTGCGGAAATTAACCAAACGAATTATTTTGAATTACACGAGAGTACGGGAGTAGTTATAATCCAATAACGAAAATATTATGAATGTTAGCTAACAGAGGTTACGAATCTCGATATGAAGAATATTATAAAAAAAAGACGGCGTTAAAATAATTTGACGGAAAAATGCGGGATGTTACATTACCCACACCTTAAAAGAAATTTCATCCCGAAATTTAGTTGGAAGTAATAGTCGATGTCTCTTACTCGAGACCTTGCGCTGTTCAATCTATGAATAAGTGAAGATACGTCCTTGGGCATTTCCACGAATCTGGATAGTCGGGGTTTTACGTTGTATTAAGGCTTGGTTTTACGATCCACAAATCCAATCGGTTTTCCTATGAAGAGGAGTTTGTCATCAATAGTAAATTTGTCTATGAGAGTAGCAAGTTCCTGTTCCGCAGGACACATCTCAAAGTTGGTTACATGGAACATAGGGTAAACGGATACTTAATTGAGTCTGAAGTTCTAAACGGTAGGAAGCGGTTCCAATACGCCCCAAGATTTCGAAAGGATTAATATTACAGATATAACCTTCCTCAATTTTCCGAAACGGATTACACCTTTCCAAGGTGTGGTTCCTAAATATTACACGGTCACACACTGGGAATTTGTGAGGTTTTCATCCAATATTGGTGTAACTCTTTTGGCGACTACGGGTCGTCTCGAATCCTCCTCGGACTTGAACGATCTTAGCTGTTGTTTTTTGAATGAGTTCGGATTCGGTGATTTGCTTGCCACATGTTTTGGTCCAACGAATAGGGGTATGACATTTGCGGTCATATGGGGTTTCGGAAGTGCGGCGTTAATACACGAATGGTAACTGTCGTTGTAAGAGGAACTACTAAAGGTAACAATACCAGTTTGTAACATGTCTTTCCAAGATTTGAGTCGTACGTTTGCTTGTTCCGTCAGTTTGCGGATGGTACGTGGTACCCATGTCTAAACGTGTTCCTAAGGCTTCTTGCAAAACTAGAAGTGAAACGTGTATTTCGATCCGGGATAATTGACAATGGTACACCGTGTTGGAATAGAATTTCTTAATATATGCTCGAACAAGTTAGTTAGGGTTCGGAAACGTTGGTTGGGACAAGTTTCTGTTTCTCAAGGATTCCCACGCCGCGGAAGATTTATCGATTTTTGAAAAACGTTCGCTAGAGCAAGTTTCTTATCGGGTTCTGGAAATGTTCGTTAGGACTATTCACCCTTATGGCGAATACCAGTGTAACGTGGAAAGTCTCTCCCTCCATGGAGAATTTAGAATAAAAGATTTCCTTATACGAAAGTACGAGCGAAAAAGATAGGAGTGAAATGAGGACTTAGAACAGGATGAATTTATACCTTGAGGTAGCCATATCGCGCATCTAGTGGGCAAATGTTGGGACTTGGTGGAAAACGAGATGGTACACCTAGTTGTATAGTTTGGGGTTGAGTAGTAGTTGGCCATATCAGGATCATAAAGACGATAAGTCAAAGAAGAAAGAAGTATCCTTTGATTGTGTGTTATCTTACGTCCCAGTAATATCAGACGGTAACGGTGAAATATCAGAGTTATGTAACATGGCACATGATGATGAGAAAGTTGATTGGGTCCATGATTAAGTATTCCAATCGTTCGTGCAAAACAACGAATTTTCAGTTTCCTTTATTTTGAGTCGAGAGAGTATGCCTTTTAGGCGTTCAAGTAGAAATATTTCCATATTTGTGTTCCATCTTGTGCTATACGAATTTAGCTAGTAAGGTTGGTGTGAAAAATCACGTTTAAGGCTCAGACACGGAGAGGTTTAAATTTTTCCCTTAGTGAGTTAACGAGGTTAAAGGTCGTGCAACACGAGAAAAGTCGGAAATGAATTTAACCGGCGAGATCTAAGATTTTACGAATACAAGTCAGAGTGGTGAGGGTTTCCCGATCACGTGTGGTTTCGATTGCGAGATTTATTGTAATACCTTGACCACTAACAACATGGTCTAGAAATTGAACTTCGTTTAACCAAAATTCTCACTTGGAGAATTCGGTATAGAGTTGCTCTTTTCTCAAGAGTTCGAGCGTAAGACGGAGACGTTGCTCGTTTTCTTCTTTACTTGAATAGGTTTAGACATCGTCTACAAATACAATAATGGATTCATCTAGTTAAGTTTACAAACGCGGTTCAGGAGGCCTGTGAATACGGGCGAAGGCCTAGATAATCAAACGGTACTAAAAGAAATTTACAACTATCGTAGCGAGTTCTAAAAGCAGGTTAGGAGACATCTTCTCCCTGATCTCTCAATTGATGATAATCGGAACAGAGGTCGGTTTGGAATATACACGAGATTCTTGTAACGGCTCAAGAGGTTGTTGATACGGGAAAAAGGATATCGGTTCTCAACCAGAATTCATTTAGTTCACAATAATCTATACATAATTGTAGGGAATCATTTCTCCTTAACGAATAGGTTTGGAGCTCCTTAGTTCTATAGGTATCAAGTCAAAATTCAAATTATCCACTCAATAAGTTTAACGTATATCCTCCGATAAAATTTATAGGTACACAATATTTTTTCCGTTGGTCACTTTAATTGCCTAAGTAGTATTTAAAGGAAAAAGGTGGAGTGCAAAGAGTAAGAGTCAAAGCCTTGGTTATAAAATGTCTAACGGTAACCGAATCGAATAAGTATGAAATATGCGGGTTGTTGTGAAGAAACGTACCCGTGACTAGTCCATCGTCGTCCCGAGCATCCTAGGTGTCGATGTTGAAAGTCCAATGGCGTGTGTTGGGGTTGGTTTCTTCGTTGGACAAGCATTCCTAAAATGACCCGGTTGGCCACATTCGAAACAGACACTCATTTTTGGTACATTGGGCCCCTTTTTAGCAACGGGGGCGGCACTTTTACAAATATGGGCCACATGGCCACTTCTTTGACACCTGATGCAAAATGGTTTACCACATTCGCCCAAATGATGCTTGTGGCACTTGTTACAATAAGGTAGGTACCCGGCGTAACCTTTCTTGCCATCGGAGGTGAAGGACTTCTTGGTGAAGTTGTTGTTGTAGTTGCTCGATGGAGAGGCTTCCCATTTTCTTTTATTGTTACCCGGTTGGTCCTCGGCCATTGGTGTCGGCGCTTCAATTTCATTCACCGTTTTTATAAATTGGCGGGCCATCGTTAAAGCCTCTTGTAGGTTGGCGGGTTTGGATGACATTACCCCATGTTGAACGCTCTTCGGGAGGTCATCCATGTAAAGTTCGACTCTTAGGGATTCGGGAGTCATGAGATTTGGACACATTAAGACTAGTTCGGTAAACCGTTGATTATAAGCTTCGAGGTCATTCCCGACTGTTTTTAAATTCCTTAGACCCCGTTCGAGCCTTCGAGTCTCGTCGCGCGGGAAGTATTCAGTGATCATTCTTTCTCTTAATTCGGTCCAAGAGAGTGTAAGGTCCTCATCGATACCCACTGATTGTACATACATGTTCCACCATGAGAGAGCAATACCGGTAAGAGTGAGGGTGGAAAACTTGACCTTATCTTGGTCCTGACAACCGCTTATGTTAAAAACGGCTTCCGTTTGTTCGAACCATCAGGTGAGAGCAATCGGTCCCCTGGTTCCATCGAAAGTGGGAGGTTTGTACTTCATGAAGTTTTTGTAGGAGCAACCTTCGTTTGAATTACCGGCCCCACGATTGTTGTTGTTGGAAAAGTGATCGGCTACGGCCGTACCCACGGCGGTGGTTATCATTCGTTGAAGAGCTTGTTCTAGAGTTTCGGGAGGAGTATCGTGTTGACCTTGGTGAGCCATTGTTCCTTCATGACACAAGAATATCGTTGATTAGTATTCTCAACAATACTAACCGTGATATGGAATAAGGATAGAGAGAAAAATTCCCTTGACTCGCCTTAAATTCTTTATGTCATAATGTCGGAACGTCCATGTGAATCACCGTAATATAATCCCGGCAATTATATTACCCTGATTCATATGTGCATTCGACATTATTCTATAAAGTCAAGGTGGCGCGTCACTTAAATTAAACAACGAAAGATTTAGATGAAGCGAGAGTTAGTTATGAGTAGAAACGTTCGAGTATAAATGAATAAATAGTTAAGTAATTCCTACTTCAAGTCTATATGCCGGTTGTTGTCTAGATCCACTAATGTACCCTATGACTCGGGGTTGACACCAATGAACTCTAAATCCCTACAACCAATGCTCTGATACCACTTGTAGCGACCCCGACAAATCGTCAATTGACGTCGACTACTTAGGTCCCGTTGCGTGGTCATAGGTCTTTAACATGACGTTTGACCAAAGATATGTCGCATTCATTTCAAAGTAAAGATTGTATCAAAGTTTACAAGAATTGTTCAACTAAAAGTTTCGTTACAAGTTATAAGTACAAGTGGAACATATGCGACACAGTTTTAAAGAAAGCCAAAAGACGCTCCATGTATGCACATATACTCGACATCCAATGCAAGTATCAAAATAATGAGCGGAAGCATGTTTCACATATCGTTCAAAGACCTGAGAAAAACATAGAAATCTGTCAACGAAAACGTTGGTGAAATCATAGGTTTAAGTAAGTAAGTGAGTAAAAGTAAGTCGAACCACAAGATTTGCAACATTGATAAAATAGTAGTGCATTCTAAAAGTTAATATTCACGAGCACCCAATCATCAAGGCTTAACATTCCGTCCGTTGAACCCCATCAATAGTGCTAGAACAACACTGTTTCTCGAAAATATATTTCATCTGTGGACGGTAGAGAACCGTTCGAGATGAGGGTTTGTCAAACCCATATAGCCATACAACATAAGTTCACGCCTACACTTACACCCTGCAAGTGTAACTAATGATAATCGAATTGAGGATTTCGTTCTAAACTCGTATGTAGAATGTTTGTTTTCCTGTACTTGTGTTCACTTAGTTAAAAGAAACGTTTATGTTTTCTCATCCCAAATATAAGTTCGAAAGAGTAAAAGTGGGACTATGATCTCACCTTGAGTGCAAGAGTAATAAAGTACTTCAACATATAAACGCGTGCAAAGACAAAGCTAGTCTTGACCTAAACAAATAGGGTTGTATCAATAACGGTAAACACGATCGGTCAAAGATGTTCAATTAGTCCTATGGCTCGTTACGACTCGATTATATAGCATGTGAATCAAATTGACAAGTTCTATGCAAGATACAAGCAAAGAATCATGTTAGAAAGATTGCATAATCATTTGTTTAAGTTTGACAAAAAGTCAAACTTTAGTCGGTCAAAGTCAACGAAAAAGTCAACGCATTCAGGTCGGGTCCCGAACTATTTTTCTGAAGTTTTTATTCATATATAAGCATGTTAGAACAAGTTACATGTGAATCGGAGGTGCGTAGCATAGCAAACATTTTTAATTTTGACCATGTAGGTCGGAACCCAAACACGGCATATGCCGCGCCGCGACCAAGGGTTGCCGCGCCGCGGCATTTAACGGATGCTGGTACCTGGTCGGCTGAATTTATTCAAGTCCCAATTCCATATTCAAATAAGCACAACTTGCAAACCGTAAACACTTAGGACTCGTATTTTAAATCGTTGGAAAGCTCTTTTGACAAGGAATACAACTAAACATGTTTCATCAAACAAAAATATCATTTCAAATAACTGGTTTCTCGTCAAGTGATCATTTAAAGTCCATTTTCCAAGTTTCAAGCTCACAAAATGCATTTTAAGTTTCGGGAAACCAATTCACACATGTGATATGCCGTTTTGAAGGTAATGAAACATACATTACAGCTACACACTTACAATTAACATTTCATGGCATTCAAGCATCAAAAAGTTCATCTCAAGAACGATCAAACCCTAATCAAGGATCACAAAATCATAAATCATGTTTTTGAAGTTTTACAAATCAACCTACACATCAAAATGAAGCTAGTGATACTAGTAACACAATTTAAAACATGAACTTTAACAATTTAACAACCTTTAATCTTCCAAAATCAAAGATTAAGCAAACCCATTTTCAAGTGTTCAAACTAGTTACTCAAATCAACAAATCGAACAAACAAAACATATATTCATGTTATACACGAGCCATAGACACTAATTAATACTTTTATAATTCAAAAACATCAAGAACACAAAATCTAGTGATTTTAGAAAGTTACCCAAATGAGATGAAATTGGTATCAAGTCGAAGAGGATGAAGAGAGGATTCCAAATATGTAATTTGTTTTGATGTTAGCCTCCAAATCCGAAATTAGATGATGAATTTTGTTGATGTTCTTGAAAGAAAAAATGGAAGTATGAAAAAGAAGAGAAAGAGAGAAAAGAGATGAATGAGTGGATGTGGTGAAAGGTTGACCATTTGACCTAGTCAAAACTTTGGTCATTTGGCAACCTTGGTCCCTCAATTTCGTAGTCGGGTGCGGAAATTAACCAAACGAATTATTTTGAATTACACGAGAGTACGGGAGTAGTTATAATCCAATAACGAAAATATTATGAATGTTAGCTAACGGAGGTTACGAATCTCGATATGAAGAATATTATATATAAAAAAAGACGGCGTTAATATAATTTGACGGAAAAATGCGAGATGTTACAACATTTTACAGAAACATATTTACAGAAAATTTGATTTAAGTTTGGTGTTCATATTCATCTTTGACCCACTTGGCCTCCGGATTGTTTTCTAACGATTTGAAGGAAACTAAAAATGAGGTTTCGGTAGGAAACTTCTATTTGTACTTCCTGTAAAATATCAACCTCTAATTCTTGTTATTAAAGTTTAATTCGAGTGTCAATGTTTTGAAATCAAAAGTCAAACTTTTTGTTCTTGGTCAAATTCGTAACCAATATGATGTTTCAAGTTAAATTAAGAGTTTATAGAGTTTATAGGAACGATTTACTACCATTTTCATGTTGTAATTATCATGTAAAACATCCTTATTTTTGAAATCAAAGTTATTATTTTTTTTTCCTAGTCGCGACAGCCCAACACCCTTTTTCTTTAATTTTTTTTTATTATTTATTTGTTTGATTGAACAAAAACATCTATTATAAATTAATGTCTGTTGTAGTTAAAATTCATAAACCAGTTTAAAGATTAATTAATTGTGGTAATGGACCTGGTCGACTGGAATGGTTGATGATCAAAGAGAAACAGGAAAAAGGGAGGTTAAATAAATTTTAGTTGAGATATAATTCAAAAAATATGAAACAGATCAATGGTTAAGGGTGTTAGCGCGGGAGCGGGAGGTCGGTGGTTCGAGCCCGGTCATGGGCAATTTTTTTAGGATGGCTGTTTAAAGGGTATATAACTTTCATTTAATTTTATTATTATTATTATTATTATTGCTATTATTATTATTATTATTATATTATTATTATCATCGTTACATCATTATTATTGTAATTTTTAATGATAATATTAAGAAATATGAAATTAATATGATAAGTAATATGATTAGTACATAAAGTTTATAATATATATGAAATATTATGATAAGATAGCTTGAAGATTAGGATTGCGATGAGTAAAAATATATAGTTATAAGTAACATATACATATATATATATATATATATATATATATATATATATATATATATATATATATATATATATATATATATATATATATATATATATATATATATATATATATATATATAGATGTAAAGAAAACTCATAAGGTTAAACTTTAAATGAACTTACTTTTAATATATAACGACTGTTATAACCTTAAGACGTAAATGTTAGTTACATAAAAACTTGGCATATAATAAGGTACAAAATATATTATGACTATAAATGAGAATGGTGTATATATATATATATATATATATATATATATATATATATATATATATATATATATATATATATATTGTAACGACCCTGGAATTTCCAACGTTTATTTATTAATAATTATTATTATTATTAATACGTGTGATTAAACGAATGTATGTTATTACATTTACATGTTGCCATGATTGCCCGAACTTGACTTTAATTGCCCGACACGTCTTTGTGACACCCGGAACTTGCACGAATAATATTTTCAAGTATTATTTACATTCATGATTAGTTTTATTAATCATTTTAAGTAACTATGGTGATTAGTTAGTTACTTGGGCTTTAATTGGGTTTATTTGTCAATTAAGTGAACTTGGGCTTTATTAGTGAAATGGACTTATGACCTTGGGCTTACAAGCTCACCCTACCCATTTTAATGGATTAACTAACCCACTAAGACATGTAAATGGTAATTAGATCATGAACTAGTTAGTTAAAGAAGACTTGGAATCTAGTTGCACACCTTCCCCATGCATGCACCCTTAATATCCACACTTTTAAGCTTTAGCATCTAAGTAACCATTGAACACTTCTCCCTCCCTCCTAAATTCTGCTGCAGCCGTGATTTGGTGAGAGCACAAGAGGGATTCAAATCTTTTTTTTTGACTACTTCATTCACTAGTTTCATTTACACTTCACACACACATTACTTGCATCTTATTTTCTCTCTTTACTTTCTCTCTTTTCTCTTCATACTTGTAAGTATTATGAAGTTCTTTTCTCTTCTTCTTTTCTTTACAAAACCAAACCTAAAGCACTCTTAATCATCATCATCATTTGTTGTTGCTTGATACTTGTCTTGTTAGTTACTTATTAGTTGTTATTAATTACTTACTTTGTAGTTACTTGTTACTTAATTACTAGCTTTCAAGAATCAAACTTACTAGTTTGATTCTTCATAATATCTTGTATTTTCAAGAACATACAAGAACAAACTACCTAGTTATGTTCTACATACATTATGACAAAAGATTTAAAGTTCTTGTGTTGTAACTTATACTTGAAGTACATGAAGTGAACTTAATGTTTACTTTCTAAATCTTTAAAGTATGAAACTCATGAACTTATTTACTTGATTATTTAGTTTTACTTGCACTTTAATTTTATGATTTTGGTTGTTGTTGGTCAAGTACTACAAGTTAGTCTTGATCTCATATATCTTGGAACTTAAAGTTAACTTAAAAGTTCAAGAACATATAAATGAGTTTTCTTTAAAAATAACTTTGTATACTTATGCTTGATCTAGACTTTTGAGTCTTGGATCTTCAAGATCTAACTAAGAACTATGTTCTACATCTTAAGATCTTGATTAGTTAGTTTACTTTCAAGATTGTAACTTGTTATTAGCTTTAAAGTTCATATAGGTGTTAGATCTAAGACTTTGATGTAACTTTGGTTCATCAAACTTCATACAACTCTTAAGTGAGTTGTGCTTCATGTCTTAGACTTGCACTAGGGTTATGATGGTCAAGACTTGGTTAAGATGATGTAGATACATCAATGAGTTGTACACTTGAAGCTATATGCATCAAAGACGAGAACCATGATGAACATCAAGCACCAAGACCACCGGAACCCACTTAAACTTACTGTTTCTGTCCAAAAGCTACTGATCTGATGTTTCTGTAACAGACCAGTAGACCTGGGATGTTATAACCTTGAATTTTAGATAGAACTTTTCTAGTAGATAACTTTTCATATAGGACTCGTCTTAATCCGAGTTACGGTTTAGGATTTATGGCCCTCCGATCGTCACTATGTCCTTTAACGTTGTGCAGAAATTTCTGACCTACTCGCACTTAGACCGTCGCCACGGTCAAACGAAGACGAGTTTGCTTCTGGAATTTTTACCACACTTAAGGGACTCATAGACGGAGCCATGGCCACTGGTCTCACATTAATTCAGTAAGGGTAGAGGCCGTGGTGACTGACTGAAGTAAGACTTTGTTTTAAACTACTTTCATAAACGAAACCTACTTTACGCCTTTTGTTTAATGATGAATGATGATGACCCTTAAGACGTTAAATACATACTTTTAAACCTATTAAGATGATTTAATGACTTAGTATTATTTGCCTTTGGTTGAGGACCTTCGGACCGATTACTTGCACACCTTTTCCGAACCGACTTTACGACTACATTATCATTGTGAGTTATAGCATTCCCTTTTTACTTTAACTTATTTCGGGAACTGAGAATACATGCGCATTTTATGTTTTACATACTAGGCACGAGTACTTAAACTTATATATGTGTGGGTTATACAACGGCATAAACATTCCCTTTAGCTCGGTAACGTTTAATCATTGGTTTTTGAACCGTGAACGCGAATCTTAGATATGGATCCATAGGGTTTGACATCCCCACTCGGGCTAGTAGCGCTAGCATTTAACGGGTGTTTAATACTTCGTAAACATACGCACTTGCCAAGTGTACTTTCAGGGGGTATAAACGTTAAGTTAGTTACCAAGTGCCCACGGTTAACATATACTTTATCATACTGTTTCAAAACGCTCTTTGTAGCACTGAAATCTCGTGGCCTACCTTACATACTGTTATACTTAAACTATATCTCACCAACCTTTGTGTTGACATTTTTAATCATGTATTTCTCAGGTGCTTGAGGTTAGCTTCCGCTGTGTACTAGTCGTGCTGTAGACACCCGCTGCTTAGAGTTGTCATCGCATGAACTACTTTATTTTGCATTCAAACATTCGTACTTTTGAACTATGACTTGTAACGACCATTGTGGTCACATACACTTATTTGCTTCTACTTAGTGAAGCATGCTTTTGAAATGTAAAACATTTGATGTCGGTTATGACATCACCTTTTTATCGTGAATGCAACTTCTTTAATTACAGCATATAGTACTTAACCTTGTAATGATCCTGTTGTTGATGATTCATACACGATGATTCATACATTTGATGTCGGTCACATACACTTATTCCACTTCCGGAGCTGGTACTAGTGCACCTGCCCCAGTGTCTGCTCCCGGACCCTCGAGGTCACAGCCCCGCATTGGTGGTATTGAGATCCCCGCGGAGTTCGGGGAAGGGCCGTTTCGTAACCACATGCGCACGCCTTGCCGACGCACTCCCGACGGACGTTTAGTCGTGATTCCGCCAGGCAGACACAGACAAATGTTGGCCGCCTTCGGACGCTTCGGATTACCAGCTCAGCCACCAGTGTCACCACCACACGATTCAGATGACTCATCATCCGCCGATTCTTCATCATCAGACGACTCCAGCGATGATGAGGATCCTGCTGATAGACCTATTCAGGCACCCTCCACCCCGCCGAAGAAGCGGTACCATTTCGACGGCACCGTCATTCCAGGGGTGAATGGAGGTCGTGCTTTTACTGACGCATTTGGCCATCGTCGTAGGGTTACTGCTAGTAAACGAGTTGTGCCATACCCTGCCGACCCACATATACGTAAGGTTTCCCGTTACGTATTGACTATTCCTGGAACCGTACCACCTAGATTTAGATACGGACCACTTACATCTAGGGACGTACCGTCTACATCCGGAGCCGGACCATCTACATCAGCACCACCAGCACCACCCGCACCACCCGCCCCACCTGCACCGCCTGCCCCACCAGCTCCCTCTAACGAGGAACTGATGAGGGAGGTTGAGATCCTCCGAGCTCGAGTCACTGAGCTCGAGGAGCAGTTGGCTCGAGGAGCAGTTCACCCGCCTTCACCGTAGGACCTTGTATTTAGATTTCATGATGTAATCTAGATATAGTTTCATGTATTTCATATGTATTGTACGAACTTATTCAGATGTATGAAACTTATTATTATTAATGAATGGAACTTTGCGTTATTTAATTCTTGCACGATGTTCTATTTACATTGTTGTACGATGATTCTGTGGTATTTGTACCTAGATGCATTATTTAATAACATGTGATGTTTTGATTCCATGTTGGTCACTATATACTGTATTATTACTACTTGCATACTGGATTTTGACTTGAGTCAAAATTTTTGTTTAGAATACCATGGCTAACGGAAGATCCACACCTACCGCCGCCCAGATTGAGGACATGATCAACGAACGGGTCGCTGCAGCCCTAGCAGAAAGAAATATCGAAGCTCCACCGCCACCACCACCGGTTATTCCACCCGTTCGAAATGGGTGTACATACAAGGAATTCCAGAGCTGCAAACCGTATAACTTCAGCGGCACCGAGGGACCAGTTGGTCTCACCAGATGGTTCAAGAAACTTGAATCAGTATTCCGAGTTAGCAACTGTTCGGAGGATAATAAGACCAAGTTTGCATCTTGCACGCTATCTGACGGCGCGCTAACATGGTGGAACACGTTAGCTCAAGCGAAAGGTATCGATGAGGCGTATGCTACGCCATGGGAGGAATTCAAGGCGGCTATGATTGATGAGTATTGTCCGAGAACCGAAATTCAGAAGATGGAAATTGAATTCATGCAGTTGAAGGCCGTAGGGAACGACCTTAACAGTTACAATCGTAGGTTTTTGGAGTTAGCACTGATGTGTCCGACCATGGTCACCCCCGAATTTAAGCGCTTGGAGAAATACTTCTCGGGACTTCCTAAGTACATCAAGGGTAATGTTACCTCATCCAAGCCACCGAGTGTTCCCGAAGCAATGCGCATGGCGCATACTCTATTGAATCAAATCATCCTTGACGAGCCGGAGAAGGCTAAGTTTGAAATAGGTAGTAGCGAGAAGAGGAAATGGGACAACAACCACAATAACAACAACAACAGGGGGAGAAACTACGATCAAACCCCCGCCAAGAGGCACAACAATGGTGGAAACCCTAATCCCAACAACAACACCAACACCAACCCGAACTATAAAGGAACCTTACCACAATGCAAGCGATGCTACAAACACCACACTGGGTATTGCAATGTTGTCTGTGAGAAGTGCCAACGGGCTGGGCACATCGGGAAGGACTGCAAGGTCACCACTTTGAATGGGAAACCGAACACCAATGGACCAAAGAAGTGCTACGAATGTGGGCAGACGGGCCATTTCAGAAATGCTTGCCCAAACAAGCGAAAAGACGGAGGACCACCCCGAGGTAGAGCTTTCAATGTTAATGCAAGGGATGCACGCGATAACCCCGACTTGGTGACAGGTATATTCACAATCAACAATCTTTTAGCTTCTGTCTTGTTTGATACTGGTGCGGATAGAAGTTATGTATGTAGACATTTTTGCGATAAGATTAATTGGTCATTAGTACCGTTAAAAGAAAGTATGCTTGTCGAGGTCGCAAATGGAAAACTTGAAAAGGTTGACCATATTAGTCGTGGAGCTGTTATCAACATAGCTGGTGCAGATTTCGAAATTTACTTGATACCTATCAAACTGGGAAGTTTTGACGTGATCGTCGGTATGGATTGGTTGAGCAAGATAAAGGCCGATATTATCTGTGGAGATAAAGCACTTCGCATACCACAAGGAGATGGCGAACCACTGGTTATCTATGGTGAGAGATGTACCTCGAAGATGAACCTCATTAGTTGCGTGAAAGCGCAAAAGATTATGAAGAATGGTCGTTTTGCTGTCCTAGCACATGTGAAAGCGGTAGAAACTGAGGTGAAGAGCGTGAACGACGTTCGGATTGTGAACGAATTTTCCGATGTCTTCCCAGAGGAATTGCCTGGATTGCCACCGCAGAGAGCAGTAGAGTTTCAGATTGACTTAGTGCCAGGAGCTGCACCTGTAGCTCGCGCACCTTATAGACTCGCACCTTCCGAGATGCAAGAATTACAGAGTCAACTACAAGAGCTACTTGACCGAGAATTTATCCAACCAAGTTTCTCGCCTTGGGGCGCACCTGTGTTGTTTGTGAAGAAGAAGGATGGATCCTTCCGTATGTGTATCGACTACCGTGAACTCAACAAATTGACTATCAAGAATCGGTATCCTCTTCCACGAATTGACGATCTTTTTGATCAACTACAAGGATCGAGCATTTATTCAAAGATCGATTTGCGATCCGGATATCACCAGCTGAGGGTGAAGGAAAGTGACGTGATGAAAACTGCATTCAGGACCCGTTATGGTCATTATGAGTTTCTCGTGATGACATTCGGTTTGACAAATGCGCTTGCCGTGTTCATGGACCTCATGAATCGTGTCTGCAAGCCTTACTTGGACAAGTTTGTTATCGTCTTCATAGATGATATCCTCATCTACTCTAAGAGCGAAGAAGAACATGAGGAACACCTTCGATTAGTGCTTGAACTCTTAAGACAAGAGCAACTTTACGCCAAATTCTCCAAGTGTGAATTTTGGTTGAAGGAAGTACAATTTTTGGGTCATGTTGTGAGCGACCAGGGTATCAAAGTTGATCCCGCCAAGATTAAAGCCATCAGCAAGTGGGAGACCCCCACTACTTCGACGTATATTCGCCAATTCCTAGGCCTCGCCGGTTACTACCGAAGATTTATCGAAGGATTTTCTCTGATTGCGCGTCCTTTGACCGCGCTGACTCACAAGGGCAAGAAGTTCATTTGGGAATCCGCACACGAATCAGCATTTCAAACTTTGAAGAAGAAGTTAACCTCCGCACCTATCCTATCGCTTCCCGAAGGCAGTGACGATTTCGTTGTTTATTGTGATGCATCGAAGAGTGGTTTTGGTTGTGTACTGATGCAACGATCAAAGGTTATTGCCTATGCCTCTCGCCAATTGAAGATTCACGAGCGGAACTACACTACACATGATCTTGAACTTGGAGCCGTTGTCTTTGCGCTCAAATTGTGGAGACATTATTTGTATGGAACTAAGAGTACTATCTTCACCGATCACAAGAGTCTCCAGCACATCTTCGATCAGAAGCAACTGAATATGAGACAGCGTCGATGGATCGAGACACTCAACGACTACGATTGTGAACTCTGTTATCACCCTAGCAAGGCCAATGTTGTAGCTGACGCTTTAAGTCGAAAGGAGAGGACGGCACCTCTTCGTGTTAGGGCTCTGAACATCACCATCCATTCGAACCTCAACAGCCAGATCAGAGTAGCCCAAGATGAGGCTCTCAAGGAGGAGAACATATCTCATGAACATTTGAACATACTTGTCTCTCGATTCGAGGTTAGGGAGTCTGGACTCCGATGTTATGCCGGAAGAATTTGGGTACCTTATATTGGAGATCTACGAAACCTGATACTTGATGAAGCACACAAATTGAGATATTCGATTCACCCCGGTGCGGGCAAGATGTACCACGACCTTAAAGAACAGTATTGGTGGCCGAATCTTAAGAAGGACGTTGCGACTTATGTTGGTAAGTGTTTGACTTGCTCAAAGGTTAAAGCCGAGCATCAGAGACCTTCTGGTTTACTCCAACAGCCTGAGATCCCACAATGGAAGTGGGAAAGGATCACAATGGATTTCATTACTAAGCTGCCGAAGACGGTGGGCGGATACGATACTATTTGGGTTATTGTTGACCGCCTTACCAAATCTGCACACTTTCTAGCGATGAACGAAACAGATACGATGGAAAGACTTTCTCAATTATACATTAAGGAGGTAGTATCTCGTCATGGTGTACCTTTATCGATCATCTCCGATCGCGATCCCCGTTTTGCTTCTAGATTTTGGCGTTCTTTGCAAGAAGCCATGGGAACTCGTCTCGACATGAGCACTGCTTATCATCCCCAGACTGACGGGCAAAGTGAACGAACGATCCAGACATTGGAGGACATGTTGCGTGCATGTGTCATTGATTTCGGAAAGGCCTGGGAAAGGCATTTGCCACTCACCGAATTCTCGTACGACAACAGTTATCACTCGAGCATTAATGCTGCACCTTTTGAAGCATTGTATGGCCGTAAGTGCCGATCTCCTATTTGTTGGGCCGAAGTAGGCGAAAAGCAAATCACCGGACCCGAGGTAGTCCACGAAATGACGGAGAAGATTGCTCAGATACAAGCGAGACTTAAGACTGCCCGCGATCGTCAAAAGAGTTATGCTGATCTTAAACGTAAAGACTTTGAATTCAACGTTGGCAATCGTGTTATGTTGAAGGTTGCACCTTGGAAAGGTGTGATCCGTTTTGGAAAACGTGGGAAGTTAAACCCACGATACATTGGTCCTTTTGAGATCTTGGAACGTGTTGGACCCGTTGCATACCGTTTAGATCTACCAGCACAATTGAGCTCAGTTCATCCTACCTTCCACGTGTCAAACTTGAAGAAGTGTCTTGCTGCACCAAAACTTATCATACCACTGGAAGAACTTACAATTGATGACAAACTCCACTTTGTGGAGGAACCTGTTGAAATTATGGATCGTGAGATCAAAACTTTGAAACGCAACAAGATTCTGATCGTCCGAGTACGGTGGAATGCCAAACGAGGACCTGAGTTTACTTGGGAACGAGAGGATCAAATGATGCGGAAGTATCCTCACCTTTTCCCGACTCCTCCATCACCTGCAGCTTAAATTTCGGGACGAAATTTTCTTTAACAGGTGGGTAATGTAACGACCCTGGAATTTCCAACGTTTATTTATTAATAATTATTATTATTAATACGTGTGATTAAATGAATGTATGTTATTACATTTACATGTTGCCATGATTGCCCGAACTTGACTTTAATTGCCCGAAACGTCTTTGTGACACCCGGAACTTGCACGAATAATATTTTCAAGTATTATTTACATTCATGATTTGTTTTATTAATCATTTTAAGTAACTATGGTGATTAGTTAGTTACTTGGGCTTTAATTGGGTTTATTTGTTAATTAAGTGAACTTGGGCTTTATTAGTGAAATGGACTTATGACCTTGGGCTTACAAGCCCACCCTACCCATTTTAATGGATTAACTAACCCACTAAGACATGTAAATGGTAATTAGATCATGAACTAGTTAGTTAAAGAAGACTTGGAATCTAGTTGCACACCTTCTCCATGCATGCACCCTTAATATCCACACTTTTAAGCTTTAGCATCTAAGTAACCATTGAACACTTCTCCCTCCCTCCTAAATTCTGCTGCAGCCGTGATTTGGTGAGAGCACAAGAGGGATTCAAATCTTTTTTTTTGACTACTTCATTCACTAGTTTCATTTACACTTCACACACACATTACTTGCATCTTATTTTCTCTCTTTACTTTCTCTCTTTTCTCTTCATACTTGTAAGTATTATGAAGTTCTTTTCTCTTCTTCTTTTCTTTACAAAACCAAACCTAAAGCACTCTTAATCATCATCATCATTTGTTGTTGTTTGATACTTGTCTTGTTAGTTACTTATTAGTTGTTATTAATTACTTACTTTGTAGTTACTTGTTACTTAATTACTAGCTTTCAAGAATCAAACTTACTAGTTTGATTCTTCATAATATCTTGTATTTTCAAGAACATACAAGAACAAACTACCTAGTTATGTTCTACATACATTATGACAAAAGATTTAAAGTTCTTGTGTTGTAACTTATACTTGAAGTACATGAAGTGAACTTAATGTTTACTTTCTAAATCTTTAAAGTATGAAACTCGTGAACTTATTTACTTGATTATTTAGTTTTACTTGCACTTTAATTTTATGATTTTGGTTGTTGTTGGTCATGTACTACAAGTTAGTCTTGATCTCATATCTCTTGGAACTTAAAGTTAACTTAAAAGTTCAAGAACATATAAATGAGTTTTCTTTAAAAATAACTTTGTATACTTATGCTTGATCTAGACTTTTGAGTCTTGGATCTTCAAGATCTAACTAAGAACTATGTTCTACATCTTAAGATCTTGATTAGTTAGTTTACTTTCAAGATTGTAACTTGTTATTAGCTTTAAAGTTCATATAGGTGTTAGATCTAAGACTTTGATGTAACTTTGGTTCATCAAACTTCATACAACTCTTAAGTGAGTTGTGCTTCATGTCTTAGACTTGCACTAGGGTTATGATGGTCAAGACTTGGTTAAGATGATGTAGATACATCAATGAGTTGTACACTTGAAGCTATATGCATCAAAGACGAGAACCATGATGAACATCAAGCACCAAGACCACCTGAACCCACTTAAACTTACTGTTTCTGTCCAAAAGCTACTGATCTGATGTTTCTGTAACATACCAGTAGACCTGGGCTGTTCTAACCTTGATTTTTAGATAGAACTTATCTAGTAGATAACTTTTCATATAGGACTCGTCTTAATCCGAGTTACGGTTTAGGATTTATGGCCCTCCGATCGTCACTATGTCCTTTAACGTTGTGCAGAAATTTCTGACCTACTCGCACTTAGACCGTCGCCACGGTCAAACGAAGACGAGTTTGCTTCTGTAATTTTTACCACACTTAAGAGACTCATAGACGGAGACATTGCCACTGGTATCACCTTAATTCAGTAAGGGTAGAGGCCGTGGTGACTGAATGAATTCAGACTTTGTTTTAAACTACTTTCATAAACGAAACCTACTTTACGCCTTTTGTTTAATGATGAATGATGATGACCCTTAAGACCTTAAATACATACTTTTAAACCTATTAAGATGATTTACTGACTTAGTATTATTTGCCTTAGGTTGAGGACCTTCGGACCGATTACTTGCACACCTTTTCCGAACCGACTTTACGACTACATTATCATTGTGAGTTATAGCATTCCCTTTTTACTTTAACTTATTTCGGGAACTGAGAATACATGCGCATTTTATGTTTTACATACTAGGCACGAGTACTTAAACTTATATATGTGTGGGTTATACAACGGCATAAATATTCCCTTTAGCTCGGTAACGTTTAATCATTGGTTTTTGAACCGTGAACGCGAATCTTAGATATGGATCCATAGGGTTTGACATCCCCACTCGGGCTAGTAGCGCTAGCATTTAACGGGTGTTTAATACTTCGTAAACATACGCACTTGCCAAGTGTACTTTCAGGGGGTATAAACGTTAAGTTAGTTACCAAGTGCCCACGGTTAACATATACTTTATCATACTGTTTCAAAACGCTCTTTGTAGCACTGAAATCTCGTGGCCTACCTTACATACTGTTATACTTAAACTATAGCTCACCAACCTTTGTGTTGACATTTTTAAGTATGTATTTCTCAGGTGCTTGAGGTTAGCTTCCGCTGTGTACTAGTCGTGCTGTAGACACCCGCTGCTTAGAGTTGTCATCGCATGAACTACTTTATTTTGCATTCAAACATTCGTACTTTTGAACTATGACTTGTAACGACCATTGTTGTCACATACACTTATTTGCTTCTACTTAGTGAAGCATGCTTTTGAAATGTAAAACATTTGATGTCGGTTATGACATCACCTTTTTATCGTGAATGCAACTTCTTTAATTACAGCATATAGTACTTAACCTTGTAATGATCCTGTTGTTGATGATTCGTACACGATGGTTTTGTACGGGGCATCACATATATATAGCTTAATATGGATTAATTAAACATTAGTAAAAATGGTAAATATAATTATAAGATGTGAGTTATAAATATAACTAATGTTTATATATATATATATATATATATATATATATATATATATATATATATATATATATATATATATAAATATATACTTATATATGAATAAATATATTTATATATAAAATACATAATTTTTGGATAAAACCTATGCTATTATAATCATCAAGTAATTATAAAATAACATTTTGTATAGATATACTAGAATTATATAATGTATTAATAAGTATTTAATTAAATGATATATTTTATGCTTATAACATAACGAAAATTAATATTTTATATACAAAATGAATATATGAAACATATATATACTATTAATATAAAAAGGATATAACTAATAAATTTATATGTGTTCGATTACATTTACGTATATTAATAAATATACAAGTGATATAGGTTCGTGAATCCGAGGCCAACCCTACAATTGTTCAATGTTGTAATATGTATTTTTACTACAAAATACAATAGGTGAGTTTCATTTGCTCCCTTTTTAAATGCTTTTGCAATATATATTTTTTGGACTGAGAATACATGCACTATTTTTATAACTGTTTTACGAAATAGACACAAGTAACTGAAACTACATTATATGGTTGAATGAATCGAAGCCGAATATGCCCCTTTTTAGCTTGGTAGCCTAAGAATTTGGGAACAGACCCCCAAATTGACGCGAATCCTAAAGATAGATCTATCGGGCCCAACAAGCCCCATTCTGGAATTTGGAATGCTTTAGTACTTCGAAATTATCATGTCCGATGGGTGTCCTGGAATGATGGGGATATTCTATATGCATCTTGTTAATGTCGGTTACCAGATGTTCAATCCATATGAATGATTTTTGTCTCTATATATGGGACGTATATTTATGAGAAATGGAAATAGAAATTCTTGTTGTCTATTAAAATGATGAAAATGATTGTTTATGATAAACTAATGAACTCACCAACCTTTTGGTTAACACTTTAAAGCATGCTTATTCTCAAGTATGAAAGAAATCTTCCGCTATGCATTTGCTCATTTTAGAGATACTACTTGGAGTCATTCATGACATATTTCAAAAGACGTTGCATTCGAGTCGTTGAGTTCATCAAGATTATTATTAAGTCAATTATAGTTGGATATATTATTAAATGGTATGCATGCCGTCAACTTTCGATGAAATGAAAGTTTGTCTTTTAAAAACGAATGCAATGTTTGTAAAATGTATCATATAGAGGTCAAGTACCTCGCGATGTAACTAAATGTAATGTATTCGTCCAGATGGATTAGGACGGGTCGTTAGAGTTGGTATCAGAGCGGTGATCGTAGCGAATCAGGTCTTGCATTAGTGTGTCTAACTAGTAGTTGTTAGGATGCATTTATGATTTTGGACTTCGGCCTAGTAGTTGTTAGGATACATTAATAAGTCTGGACTTGAACCTGGTCTGCATGTCAAAAGATATTGCTTATCATTTCGTGTCGAAAAGTACCTGCTTATCATTCTTAGGGAATCATTTGTTTATCATCCTTAAAGTCTAGACACGTCTTACTGCCTCTATTGCATAGACAGTGTATAGATAAATTCATATCTTAGCGTATCTGTTATTGTTACCTTTGCCTGACAGCTTCCGTAGATTCCTCCGTAACTTATGGGATTTTAGTATTATATATGCATATGTAAATTATGTATTGCAGGGTACTAATCTACATCCTATAATCTATTTCTTATCGAAAATCCTTCATCTGATCGTACGAGACAAATCCCTCAACCAGTTCGAGTCCCTCAGATTCTGATAACTATTCCGATAGTTATTCCGACAGCTATTCCAACGTGGATATTCACCTAAGCTCCGAAAGCATTGTAATTAGAATGGATAAACCAATTAACCATCATCAATTCATCTGATGGGTTCGTAGCCTACTTAATCATTGGAGGCAAGAAGAAGGAGATCCCTTCCACCAACCGAATTCACCTATTGGTGAAGAACCTGAAGCACTCACCGGCGAACCAATCCGAAACACCATTTTCACCTTCATTACCCGAATATCTCGCTATGATTATATACTATCTCACATTCTAAACCTTATTCATCCGCTCGTTTCGACCGACAATCATCTTGGAGTAAATGGAAGAAGTCAACGAGCTTCGCGCTCGAGTAATCAATTTGGAGAATATGGTGCAAAACTTACCAGCTTCAGTAGTACCACCGGCATCAACAACACTAGTAGCCTCAACACCACATGCCACAATATCACAATCTATACCCCAAGCATGATCTTCATTCTACATATCGTTCTACATCGATTATCTTCATTCTACGTATCGTTCTACATCATTTATCTTCGTTCTACATGGAAATTATGTAATCTTTAATGTTTTTAGAGATTATGTATTCTAGTTCTAACGGTAAATCAGATGAGTTTAATATCACATTGACTCATTAAATCCATGATTACATCTGAAGAAAATATATATGTAAGTATATTTTCATAAAGAATGTAATTAAAAATTCGTTCGTACAACCTGTTAATGGTGAAAATATTTTAACGGGTAGGTAATACCCGAGAAATATTTAGTTTTCACATTAATAAGTTACACTGTACATTCTTCGAATCTGATTCAACGGTCATTTACTATCCTACTTACATCCATAGATATACGTATCCGTTCACCACAGAGTAACCATTTTCATTCAATTTCATAATTGGATTTTTGAATTATCAGAATCCAGCTAGTGGCACAATGAAGAAAACATTTGACAAAATAAAATTTGTTAGAAACAAACAAATTAACAATGAGAAATTTTGTTAAGAATCCACGCTAACTGTTCCTAGCTAATTGTTTCTAGCTAACTGATTACATTTTATTTATCGCAATTTACATTCTCGCAATTTTATTTATCGTCATTTAATTTCTGTTATTTAATTTACACACTTTATTTATCGTCATTTAATTTCTGTTATTTATTTTTACGCACTTTAAATATCGGGACACGTATACAAGGTTTTGACATATCATATCGACGCATCTATATATATTATTTGGAATAACCATAGACGCTCTATATGCTGTAATGATCGAGTTCGCTATACAGGGTTGAGGTTGATTCTATAATAATATATATACTTTGAGTTGTGATCGAGTCTGAGGCATGTATACGGGTCACAATACGTATTAATTAATTCGAATATTATATATTAAACTATAAATGAATTATTAGACTGTTAACTGTAGACTATCGACTGTGGACTAATAACATTGGACAATTAAAATGAATTAAAATATTGATTATAACATATGAAACTAAACAATTCTTCAAGTTTGCCACTTGATTTCATCTTAAACCTCATTTGTATCATGATGATTACAATATGCGTTCAAACCTTTCATGATTCTTGAAAACACCTCAATCGAGAGGATGAACCAACCGCACTTCATCTACGAGAAGAAAAGATTGATGCATATAGTTATGCACCTGAAAACACTCGAAACCTGAGTAAACGTTTAACACGTATCTGTGCTAGCTCCTTTGGCGTTGTTATTACCGAAAATAACAATGCAATTCCTTTTCAAAATAGCAAATTTTGTCACAGCTCCAGCAAGACAACTTCGATTTTCATTCGGATTAGCCTTATTATAACCTTGTTATATAAGTGGCCCTTCATCATCGTTACCGAAGAACCGATTATATTCCGCCACATTAGTAGTAAACTTACCAGCAACTTCATTACTCAATGGCTTAAGTCTCTCCGAAGGACCATTATATTTATTCATTGAAACCCTATCATATACTCATCCGCATCTAGTAACGAGAATTGCCATACTAATTACCAGAAATCAGCAATCAATATTTTGAATCTCGCAGCATTTCTACATCAACAGTTAAATGTATACATATAACATTTATCTTTTAGAATTATGATCTTCCATTTTGAAATTTTGAAAAACACTCAATCTATGAATCAATACTCCAAACTTTGAAAATTTCTGATGAAGCAGCAAAAACTATAAACGACCATAACAGTCGGAAGTTGATGATAAAGAATGGAGTGTTGGAAGCACTCAATAGAAAATTTAGTACCAAAAAGCGGATTATGCGAAATTATGAAGGAGACTGTGGACAAATCACAAGGACTAAACTTGTACATAAAGAATTCTGATAATTCTATTCCTGATGAAATCTTTAGCGAATACCTTGCTCTGTAATTGCTCTAAATCATTGTGAATGAATTTCTTCATCACATTTTGGTTGTAAAATTATAAGATACTATCGTATCTTTCATTATAAATATCCTCAATATTTCTGAAGATACCTTCATAAATATTCTCGTCCGATATAAATTATCTCTCCGCACTATCTGTGTTATTTCATAAAGGGAAGCTATTTAGTTCTATATTCTGTAAACTTTTGAGTTTAAAATATGAATGTTATTGAAGTAGTGTTGGGAACTGATGCATGAGTTAGTATAATATAATGACACTTAATCAACGTGATTATATTATAGTAAGTTATGCTGAGTTTCTAATGGAACATGATGATTCACAGATCATAACGTCATCATGTGCCATGTTACATAACTCTTTCATTCTGAAGAAAGTATATTCTTAATAGTTCTGTTCTCAGTGATTATGGTAATTTGACAAATCGAATCGTGTTATTACCTTTCTTTTCTGTTTAATATATTATAATCATTCGAAATTTCATACCTAAGAATTCTGAACCAATACTCGCTTTACTAGAGGTCGAGAAGAGAATAAAAAGGCAAAGAGCTCCGAAACATAATAGAAGATATAAAACTCGACAACATCCCTGAAATCACAAACCGTGTACATAAATACGAATAGCAATATAAAGACACGGGAGTATGATAAACACAATTACCCCAAGAGCGAAGTAGAAGTAAACAGATTCCCCTGGTGGGAGTTGGAATAGAAGAATGATTGTTGTGATAGTCAGAATGAGGTTAAGAACCAGAGTTGGATTAAGCATTTTCACAATCATTGAAAGCATGGATCGAGAAAGAAAGTATTGGAGTGGTGAAAATAATGGAACGGAAGAAGTTCATTTATAGTGAAAATACCAGACAAAGCAATCGAGACAGATAATCACATTTAATTATAGAGATCTTAATTTCTTTACTCGCCGAAGAATCAAATCTTTTAGGTTTTGAAGATTTTCTTTTAAATCCCTTGAATTCCGGAAATCAACCGTGTCCACATCAAGAATTAAGACGAATCTTTATTTTCTCATTTCATTCTTTTGTGATGGCCTCACTCGTACTATTCGAATAGTCGTATTATCTTATCCATATTTCTCAACAGTAATAAAACTCTAATTATCAACTCATATTCTTCATAAAAACATGTTTATTGTTAATTATGACAACTTCACACAAATTTAGGGACAAAATTTCTTTAACGGGTAGGTACTGTGACGACCCGAAAATTTTCGATCAAATTTAAACTTAATCTTAATATGAATTCGACACGTTAAGCAATGTCTGTAATATTGAATCTCAAAAAAAAAAAAAAAATTTGAAGTGTTTTCATTTATGCAATTAACCATTGACTGTTCTCGACGATTCACGAACCATTTTATCTTAAATAGAAATGTATATATAAATAACTATACATGTAAATAAATTATATATTATAAATATATTAATGAACTATTATGTGATTTAGAAAGAATACTTAAAATTATTATTTAAAAAATGTTTATTCAAATATAGAAAGTAGGTTGAATATACATAATTTATCAACGATTAACAAAGTATTAAATGAATAAAGTTATATTTTGAGTTTAATTGTTTAATGTATATAATTAATACATTCATCTAAGTAACAAAATGGATATGCAAAACATAATTATATATGGTAATTTGAATATGTATATGATGTATAAACATAAATATTATTATATGCATATCGATAAAATGTATAAATATTAAATATATGTTATTATATAAGTATTAAATGATACATAATATGTAATATTAATATATCAAAATATAAATGCTATGCTAGTACTATTATTATTACTTTCACTATTATCATTAAATAGTAATATTAATATATGTATTATTAATATTATTAAAATATATAATATATAGATATAAAAATTTAAAACATGTAAGTTTGTTATATTTATATTATTATTAGATATTATTACTACCATTTATCATTAAGGATCATTATTATTAAAATTTATTATTTTTATTATTATTAAGATACAACTTATTATCTTTATCATTGATATTATTGTTAATAATATTATTATTATCAGTATTATTTTGATCATTAATATTGGTATTATTATAATTGTTATTAGTATTTCTAACAATACTATTATTATAATCGTTATTATAATATAATTATTATTATTATTAATTATTATTAATATATTTATGAAATATTAATATCAATTAAAATATCAAAAATGGTACAGACAGGAAACAAAAATCGGTTCCACATCCCTTTCAAATTTTTCTTTTCTTCTGCTATCTATTTACCTGTGACTATATGTCGAGATTAATTCTGTATACAATAAGTCAATTCATTAAATCTACACCAAATAAATCTATTCTATCTATCTGTGTATTTTTTTTTACTCTCTGTTCTTCATCGATTGATAAAAAAAAATCCAAAAATCCATTTCTAAAACTTATCAGTACTAATTGATTACTGTAATTCATCCATTTTATAATTCCTAAACCCCTTAAATCGTCAATACATTTTACAGAAACATATTTACAGAAAATTTGATTTAAGTTTGGTGTTCATATTCATCTTTGACCCACTTGGCCTCCGGATTGTTTTCTAACGATTTGAAGGAAACTAAAAATGAGGTTTCATTAGGAATCCTCTATTTGTACTTCCTGTAAAATATCAAACTCTAATTCTTGTTATCAAAGTTTAATTTGAGAGTCAATGTTTTGAAATCAAAAGTCAAACTTTTTGTTCTTGGTCAAATTCGTAACCAATATGATGTTTCAAGTTAAATTAAGAGTTCATAGAGTTTATAGGAACGATTTACTACCATTTTCATGTTGTAATTATCATGTAAAACATCCTTATTTTTGTAATCAAAGTTATTATTTTTTTTTCCTAGTCGCGACAGCCCAGCACCCTTTTTCTTAATTTTTTATTTATTTATTTGTTTGATTGAACAAAAACATCTATTATAAATTAATGTCTGTTGTAGTTATAATTCATAAACCAGTTTAAAGATTAATTGATTGTGGTAATGGACCTGGTCGACTGGAATGGTTGATGATCAAAGAGAAACAGGAAAAAGGGAGGTTAAATAAATTTTAGTTGAGATATAATTCAGAAAATACGAAACAGATCAATGGTTAAGGGTGTTAGCGAGGGAGCGGGAGGTCGGTGGTTCGAGGCCGGTCATGGGCAATTTTTTTAGGATGGCTGTTTAAAGGGTATATAACTTTCATTTAATTTTATTATTATTATTATTATTATTATTATTGCTATTATTATTATTATCATTGTTACATTATTATTATTATTATTATTATTATTATTATTATTATTATTATTATTATTATTATTATTGTAATTGTTAATGATAATATTAAGAAATATGAAATTAATATGATAAGTAATATGATTAGTACATAAAGTTTATAATATATATGAAATATTATGATAAGATAGCTTGAAGATTAGGATTGCGATGAGTAAAAATATATAGTTATAAGTAACATATACATATATATATATATATATATATATATATATATATATATATATATATATATATATATATATATATATATATATATATATATATATATATATATATATATATATATATATATAGATGTATAGAAAACTCATAAGGTTAAACTTTAAATGAACTTACTTTTAATATATATATATATATATATATATATATATATATATATATATATATATATATATATATATATATATATATATAGCTTAATATGGATTAATAGAACATTAGTAAAATGGTAAATATAATTATAAGATGTGATTTATAAATATAACTAATGTTTATATATATATATAAATATATATACTTATATATGAATAAATATATTTATATATAAAATACATAATTTTTGGATAAAACCTATGCTGTTATAATCATCAAGTAATTATAAAATAACATTTTGTATAGATATACTAGAATTATATAATGTATTAATAAGTATTTAATTAAATGATATATTTTATGCTTATAACATAACGAAAATTAATATTTTATATACAAAATGAATATATGAAACATATATATACTATTAATATAAAAAGGATATAACTAATAAATTTATATGTGTTCGATTACATTTACGTATATTAAAAAATATACAAATGATATAGGTTCGTGAATCCGAAGCCAACCCTACAATTGTTCAATGTTGTAATATGTATTTTTACTACAAAATACAATAGGTGAGTTTCATTTGCTCCCTTTTTAAATGCTTTTGCAATATATATTTTTGAGACTGAGAATACATGCACTATTTTTATAACTGTTTTATGAAATAGACACAAATAATTGAAACTACATTATATGGTTGAATGAATCGAAGCCGAATATGCCCCTTTTTAGCTTGGTAGCCTAAGAATTTGGGAACAGACCCCCAAATTGACGCGAATCCTAAAGATAGATCTATTGGGCCCAACAAGCCCCATTCTAGAATTTGGAATGCTTTAGAACTTCGAAATTATCATGTCCAATGGGTGTCCCGGAATGATGGGGATATTCTATATGCATCTTGTTAATATCGGTTACCAGGTGTTCAATCCATATGAATGATTTTTGTCTCTATGTATGGGACGTATATTTATAAGAAATGGAAATAGAAATTCTTGTGGTCTATTAAAATGATGGAAATGATTGTTTATGATAAACTAATGAACTCACCAACCTTTTGGTTGACACTTTAAAGCATGTTTATTCTCAAGTATGAAAGAAATCTTTCGCTGTGCATTTGCTCATTTTAGAGATACTACTTGGAGTCATTCATGACATATTTCAAAAGACGTTGCATTCGAGTCGTTGAGTTCATCAAGATTATTATTAAGTCAATTATAGTTGGATATATTATTAAATGGTATGCATGCCGTCAACTTTCGATGAAATGAAAGTTTGTCTTTTAAAAACGAATGCAATGTTTGTAAAATGTATCATATAGAGGTCAAGTACCTCGCGATGTATCCAAATGTAATGTATTCGTCCAGATGGATTAGGACGGGTCGTTATAGTTAACATTATATTATTATTATTATTATTATTATTATTATTATTATTATTATTATTATTATTATTATTATTATTATTATTATTATTATTATCATCATCATGATCATGATCATGATTATTATTATTATTATTATTATTATTATTATTATTATTATTATTATTATTATTATTATTATTATTATTATTATTATTATTATTATTATTATTATTATTATTATTGTAATTATAATTATATTTATGATTGTAATTATAATTTTAATTACAGTTATAATAATAAAACTAATTATGTTTATTATTATTATTATTATTATTATTAATATTATTGTTATGAATTGAAGATTTTAGACAAATTATAGGTAAACGTTTGAAGTGAATATTGCTACTTAATTTTGAAGAAAAAAAAATATATAACACAAAAGTAAACCTTAAAACTTTTGTTGGATATATTATTTTTGTTGTTGTTGTTATTGTTATTATTATTATTATTATTATTATTATTATTATTATTATTATTATTATTATTATTATTATTATTATTATTATTATTATTATTATTATTATTATTATTATTATTATTATTTCAATTACAATTATTATTATTATTATTATTATTATTATTATTATTATTATTATTATTATTATTATTATTATTATTATTATTATTACTATTACTATTATTATTACTATTACTATTACTATTACTATTACTATTACTATTACTATTACTATTATGGTTGAGAAGATTTGTTACCACAAATTATTATCCACGTTTTATCAAAAAAGATAGAATTTTTATTAACGATAGTCTTTAACACTATTGTTAATGTACACAAATTGTATATATGTTCATTTGGAGAAAGCTATGAACAATATCAATTGAGCTGTCAATTTTAACTTTCAAAACCCACATTGTTTTCAAGCAATACATATTAATAGTTGTACATCTTATCATAAATGCTTTGGTAGCCAGGTGGTTAAGCACGTTGCTAAGCTTCTAGGTAGTCGCAGGTTCGAGTCTCTCAGCAGTGGTTTTTTTTTTCTACGCTGCTGCAACGCGCGGTAACCTAAAAACTTGTTCATTTCATTTTGTATTGTTGTCATCAAAAAGTCAATCTCAATCGTTATGTACAATATAATTAGAGAAGTGATCCTTAGACTCTCATTTTTAATCCATACACTCCATATTATTTAGATTGACTATTTTGTAAATCAATTAATTAAACAATATCGATCTCTATCTTTTATTCTTTCCATCTGCCATAATGAAAATCCTAAGTAGATACAAATTATAGTAGCACTATGTTTGCTGAGCTTTTAAGTTAGGATACATGAAACTCCATCTAAAATTGAATTAAGATTAATTTGAAGTGATAAGTGATTAGTGATGATCGATATATAATAAATCGTGTAGATAATGAATGATAGTACCATAGATGACGATGAGGGTGGACACTGTTCGTCGGAAAACGTAAAAAAATTCGGCGGTGAAGAAGTCGTCATTAAAAGCAAGGAAAAAGTTTTGATTGATAATTTAAATCCTAGTATCACGACATCAGTGTAGGGATGGCATCCGGTCAGGTTTGGGCCGGGTTTAGGTTATCCGATATTCGAACCCGATTAAAAAAACTAGTCCCAAACTCTGACTAGGAGCCGCCGGGTCCCATTAAGTTACTAACTAGTGAGTAAATGGGTTTCCCCATGCGTATCCGAGTCCCTTTTATTTACGAACTATCGGAAAAGGGGCTTTTACATGGGTATTTGAGTCTTTTTACGGGTATATGGACTGGATAATTGCGTATACGAGCCGAGTAATCAGATTAATGGGTCGTGTTATTGGGTATACGGATCGGGTATACGGACTCGGTTTTTTTTCGGGTAATCGGGTTTTATCTAAAACCATCCTCAAACCCGGACCAGTGAAAAAATTAAAAACCATTCATATATACGGCTCTACACCCGTTTATCATGCCCGAACCTGGCTCAAAAATATCGAGATTCATATTTCTTCATCGGGTATGGATATTTTTTTGCTAGTTTTATTAATAAAATCTTCTGTCGCTCGAAAAAAAACTATTTGTCTCGTTAAACATAATATATATTATCGAAATTTGAATTTGAAATTATATATAAAAAGAATGTCATAATTAAATATGTGTATTCAATCTTAACCATTTAAATAGTTAATTTAATCATAATTTCACCAATAATTTGAGTGATAACAAGTTAAGGAGCCCGCGCTGCAGCGGAACTCCATAGCAAGCCCCAATGGAAAATCAAGTGTTTGAAAAAAAAAACAATGTGTATGAAAGGTGACTCAAACCATTTAGCGTTATTTAAAAGGCATCCGTTTTGTGAGTAGTTAGTTGCGTTGTTTTCGTATATTATTTCGAGTTCAACGGTATCGTTGGAAAAATTTTACTCGCGACGTTGGGGTGTTATTTTGAAAAAGTGGATGTTGGTAATATAATAATGTTGGAAATAGTGAATTCATAGTTTCGGGGGCCGATTTGTATTTTGATCAAAGTTGGGGGTTATTTTAGAAAAATGGCTTTTGATAATAAAATAATGTTAGGAATAGTAAAATTATACTTTCTATTGAATATATTGATAATGTCATATTTGTCTCTCTCGTTTTTAAATTTTTTTTTTTACTATTAGAAGTTCAGCATATGTTTTGAATTTCAACAATCGATTAGAATCCCAACCAAACTTTAATTATTAGTTATCTGTCTATCTTCAAATTAACTATTTGGCTCTCTTATAATTAATTACCTCGTATTATTTATTATTAAATATTAAGTAATTATTAATTTTTTTTATTATTTATAAATTATTGGTATCTGATGTAAATAAAGTGTTTTTTCAAACAACAAATAATATATATATATATATATATATATATATATATATATATATATATATATATATATATATATAAATAATATTACTATAATTATTATTATTCTATATATTAGTGAAAGCTTGAATTGTAATAAATGAAATCCAAAAATCTTATTATGCTCCGACTATTTTGGACGATTTACGGCGATTAGAATTTCATTGTTTTCATCCAGTTTTGTGTGCTCTTTGATCGTATTATCAACGTTAAAATCATACACGGCTACTGGTTATGGGGAAAAAGTTCGACGGGAAAGAAGAAAAAAACATGCAGAAAACATAACCTATAGTCTTCGAAGTCGTACGATTGGTGGTGGGGGCGATCAAAATCTGATGCGTATGATAGTGATGAATAAATTTCAAAACCTAGTGGAATAGAACAAGAGAAGGGATTTACTGAGTTCCAAAGCTTGGATCCATTAACATGACTACTTATTACTCTGAATGCAGTGACGGATGATGGAGAGGAATCAGATCATGTTAGTATTCATTCTGATAGTTCTCATGAATAGGAAAATAATAAGAACCCATTGAATGATTACGGGTTATATGCTCTTGGTGGTGATCCAGTTACGGTATCGTCTACAAAAAAAGGTTATAGATGATCATGGGGTGCAAGGAGATGTAACTCAAAGTCCAACATATACGATGGGTAGTTGTGAGAAGTCAATCCACAATAAACAATTTACATGTCATGATATGGTGGGAGGATATATATCAAAGAAGAAGGTTAGCTTTAGATACATGGAATCTGAGGAAAAGTTGGAAGATGGGGTTGACGTTGCAATTCCTGTTTCATCTGTTCGACCGAGAGGTATAATCATACATTATATGGTTATTTCATGGGTAAAAGAATTGAATATCGGGTTCATAACTATGTAATGAATGTTTGGAAAAAGTATGGTATAGAGAAGACTATGATGGATTCAAAGGGATTTTTCTTCTTTAATTTTTCCTCTGAGCAAGGCATGATGGACGTGCTGGAAATGGACCTTGGTTCATACGTACTATTCCTATAATTCTCAATAAATGATCACCATCTACATCACTAACTAAGGAGGACCTCACCACTTTACCGACGTGGATTAAATTGCATGATGTACCTTTGTTAGGTTTCACTGAAGATGGATTAAGTTGAGTCGCTTCAAAGCTTGGACGGCCATTGATGTTGGACTCCTACACCAGTACGATGTGTATGGAGTCGTGGGGAATACCGAATTATGCTCGAATTATGATCGAAATTAATGCTGAAACTGAGGTGAAAGAAACTCTAGATGTGGCAACTTCCATCCTGGTAGGACAAGGCATAACGAGGGACATTGTACGTGCCAAACTAGAGTGGAAACCTCCACGTTGTGATAAATGCAAGGTATTTGGGCATGAGGTTGTTCAATGCCCAAAGATGGTCGTGGAGAAACTAGGTAGCGGCGGTAAAGAAGACGAGGCTCGAGTTCAGAAACCTTCTAAAATAAGTGTGGGAAAGAACACTCTTGGTGATGGTAATTATGAGGTGTGAGCATTGTGTGCTCTCACATTCGATCATATCTTGTAATTTGTATTGATTATCAATATATTAACCAGGTGAAAACCTTTCACCTCAAAAAAAAAAAAAAAAAAAAAAAGAAGCTTGAATTGTCGTGAAAGCTTGAATTTTCGTTTTTGGTTTTAAATTGAAGTTTGTACATGTTGTTTTTGACAGGTGAAGGTTTCAAAATGTGTGACTTAGTTGAGGGTTGGAAAATTTAAATTGACGGGTGTAAAACGTAATTTTTCAGGGGTATAAAATTTAATGTCAGGGGTACAAAATGTAATTGTTCTATTTAATACAAAACCCATCAAACAAAACCTACCAAAATTTCTGAGGAAATTTATCTTTCTCTTCGTCGCGAGTTAGGGTTTCGCCACCATCACTGTTGAACTCAAAATAATTTTTGAATTTAATGCAACAAATTGTATTCGAAACGGAGCTTCAACGAGCTCTCGATGGAGCTTTGTTTTTTAGCAATAAGAATGAAGTGATTAATATTTATAGTTTTGAACCGTAGATTATATTTGAACATCCAAATATAATTATCATAATATTAAACTTACATGACCATCCCCGAAGTACCCTATCTTGATGAAATAACTAATAACCTTTTTAAAAACTATACTTGAGGTAAATGGAATTTCTGCTTTTTGGTACACCTCGACAGCAGATAATAATATAACGGCATGTTAGTTTGATGTAAATACACCGTTTTGTAAAATCATGAATGCTGGTCATCTTCAACCGCATTGCCCATCTTTTGCAAATGCATGCTTTCAAACTCTGTTGTAACTATATCTAAACTTAAATAACTTCGGAGAAAAGATCTTTTGTAATTGTACATGATTAACATACTCTGTAAGTACCTATGTACTGCCACTACCAGAAATCTGCCCTTTTGCCACGAAGCAATTTGTGGAGACACATATAATGTCGCAAAAGACCGCTAAATGCCAAAAAACTTTCACTTTTTGACTTTTTGAGTCAGTTGTTGTTATTTGTGGCGACATGTCGTCATAAATGTCGCCACAAATGTAATTTTCCATTTACGTTTTCTATTTCTCAAAAAGAAACACGGTCAAAGTTTGAAAATTTTAGTTGTGGCAACATGTCGCCACTAAATGTCGCCACAATTGATATTTATTATTTCCTTTCCAATTAATGTTTCCCTAAATGTTTCCCTCCAAGCTGCAAATAGTGCACGAAGTGGCGGGAGAGTTTCGCGCCAGACAATTTATGGCGACATGTCGCCACAAATAGTCGCCACAATTTGTTCTTTAGATTTACTTTCGTTTTTGGAGACGTTATTGTGTAAGATGAGATAATGTGACGATGATGTAAGACGATGGAATATAGTGGTAAATTAAAGTGGTGAAATGAGGCGATGATGTAAGATTGTGGAATGAAACAGTGATGTAAGACGGTGGAATGTGGTGACGATGTGTGACGGTGGAATTTGGTAGTGATGTAAGGCGGTGTAATATGGTTGTTACATACGACAATGTAATGTGTTTGTTTTATGTATATATATACTGTATTGTAGTGGGTTAAATTAGTTTGTATCACACTGACAAATGTTTGTTGTATGTATATGTATACATATATCTAAAATATTCAATATAATTAATTTTTTAGTTTTATTTGTCTGTAAATGTCAGTTACATACTCTGTACTCCATAATTATTTTGTAAGGCTTCGATGGGTTAAATTAGTTTGCATCACACTTCCATTTGTTTGTTTGGTAATGCAAGTGTGTTTCAATTTCTTTGTAGTATATACAAAATCTATACATATCCATATTAGGATACATATCTATATTAGGGATGATACCGGTTCGGGAACCGTAACATACCGACACCACTAATATCAAAACTGAAATTAGGAATTTCAAGAACCGAATACCGTACCGATTAAACAAATCGATACCGGTTTCGGTTCGGTACTGGTAATTTTCAGTTTGGAACTGAATTCTAATTGTATTAATGTGCTGGTTATGAACTCAAACGAACTTTCAATTCGTTCATCTCCAGCTTACAATCATTAGCTTCACTTATTTATTGGTGTGCACTTGTGTACACCTGAAAACCAACTGCACAAGGCAAACAATAACAGGCTTAGGCTTATGTATTTACTGTCTTAACCAACTTCCCATGTCTAATCTATATATCTATATTATATGACGTTTAATTAACTGAAACTGAACTGATGAGTTTTATATGTCTTTATCTTTTATTGCTATTTATATACAAACTTTAATGCTCGTTTTGGGACATTTTCGTATACTTGTATTTTTTTTAACAGATGGCTGATGTAGCACGTTCGTACGGCGGTGGTAGTGGTGATCCTCCTGAGGGTGGTGGTGGTCGGCATCTACCTTCTAACTATCAGGGCAAAAGTATGAATAAATTATGTTGTTTTATTTGAATCTAATTTGTTTATTTGTATTTACTATATGTGTGTAAATTTGTAGCTCCGAGAAAACCACGTGGTAAAAACCGCAACAAACATTTGAGGGAGCTACTGGAGGCCCGAAATGGTGTGCCTTTGCCCATCGATTTTGAGTCGGGCTGTGGTGCCACTTTTATAGCCGTTGGTGACTATGGAAATCAATGGAGCTCAAAACTTGGCACTTTAGTTGAGCCGATTCCAGCTTACTACGAATCTTGGGAAAAAGTTGATCCAATTTATAAGACTACCCTACTCCACGATTTGGAGGTTATATTATAAATTCATTACATTATATATATATATATATATATATATATATATATATATATATATGCCAACAAATAATCTAAAGTTGTGTTATGATTTGCAGCAATGTTTCGATTTGGAAAATCATATTCAGGGACCACATGGTAGTAAGATTTTGAAGGCAATTGATCTTATGTTCGCAAAGAGCTATCGCGACAAAAAAAGCAAGCTTAAAGCAGAATACTGGTATGCTAGAGGGGGTGAAGAGAAAGCCGATGAGCTTAAAGACAGTATTCCGGAGGGTTCAAATTTGGAATTAGTTGAATGGAGAAAGTATTTTGAGTATTATATGGACAAAAAGAACATTGAACGGTCAAAGACTAACAAAAGATGTCGTGAGAAACAAACTCTTAAGGCACGTACGGGAAGAAAATCATTGGCCCAAAATCGTTACGAACATGTAAGTTCATAATATATATATATATATATATATATATATATATATATATATATATATATATATATATATATATATATATATATATATATATATATATATATATGAATATATATATACCATTCTATTTACGCTACTTACTAAGAAAGAGTGAAGCTGCTTTCCTTGCATCAATTTATCCCACTTATTGACATATTAATTAAGTTTATTTATCTACAGCGTAATAAAGAAAACAATGTGTATGAAAATCCGATTGCAACTTATGCACGTGTAAACCGTCGTACTAATGGGGAATGGCGTCAACTGCAATTTGGAGTATTTTATGTAAGTAATTATTTGTACTTAATAACATTACACACACACACACGTGTGTGTGTAAATATGTCACAAATTAGATATGTAATATCCATTATTGTTTTGTTTTAATTATGCAGGATGAAATGTTACGCCTTCAGAGAGAAAAGCCCCATTTGAGTGAGATAGCGGTTATGGTGGAGGTTTTGGGTGCAAGACGTGGTTGGAGGAAAGGTATTGGGATGACATTACCCTCATCGTCTACATCCACGACACCCTCAACCCAAACGGGCAAAAGATATTACACTTCGGATGAGGTTGAGGCTTTACGGGCCGCGGATTGGAAGAAATTCCGGAAGGAGATGAAGGATCAAATCAAGCACTACCATGACAAGTACACCTCAACACTCTATGACGCGGTAGGTAAAGGAAAAGAGCCATATGTGTATGTTGATTCTGAGGACGACATAGAGCGTGACTTTGGTGAAGAGGACTATTGGCAAAATGATGACCATGATGGATCGGGTCCATCATCGTGACTTTGGTGTTTGGACTTTGGTTTGTAATTCGTAGGTTTAAAAAATTTGATATTTTGAACATGGATGTAATCCGTAACTTAGATGTTGAATGTTTGTAATTCGTGACTTGGATGTTGAATGTTTGTAATTCGTGTGTTTTTAGTAAATCTTTAGTTTGTAGTTGATTTGATTGTTGATTAATATCTTAGAAAACATGTTATAACAGGTTTTGTATGCTGAAAGAAAACCCGACAATTTTGGGTGCCAAGCAGGAAAACAACAGCTTCAAAAGCAGATTTACACAATTTTTGGTGACGTGTCGCCGCAAACAGTCGCCACAAAATGCATTTTTAAGATTTGCAAATAAATAAAAAAGAAATAGGTGTCGCCACAAAAAGGCGTCAAAAATGCGAATTTTGCTTTTCTTTTTCCTTTTCTTTAAGAAGATTGTGGGTCCCACCATCGTCGCCGCAAAAAATCGACGCAAAATATCAAAACCGGCGCATCTAATGCGACGACATGTTTGCGACGCATTTGTCGCCGCAATTGGTCAACTGTGGCAACATACTGGTCTATTGTGGCGACTTCTTGTTGCCGTAATTGACCCGATTTGTTGTAGTGTGCAAATGGTTTGTAAATATATGCAAGCACATCATGTAGCAACTACCTATCACAACACATTCTGCCAATAACAAAAGCGATAAAGACACAGCGTAACGTGTCGGGCCTACTTCTAGTTGAAACTATAAAGGTCTATTTTTTATATATAGTTTTTTTTGGAACAGAAACAAAGGTAAGATGGTTTATTACTATATTACATTTATAGCTTTCCCTTATTTTTTTATTAATAGATAGAGAAAGTTAGCAAAACATATCTAGGATATCACTTTATAAAGCGTAAGGACCTTCATTGAGGTGATTTAAGTTGATATATGGACCATATGGTAGTTTAAGTTACTAAAGAGTCAAAACTTTTTAGTACATATGTTGACAAACTCATCTTATATATATTATACTATATATATATGGATCTGTCCCTGAGTGATTTATCGATGGGACGGTGGAGATACACCGAGAAGAAATGAAGTGAAGAATGCAAGTGATTCGCTCGGTTTGAAAATAGGCACCGCATGACCAGCTCCTCTAAATGTCGCGAATGTTAGCCCTTCGTACTCTTGTAGCCAACCACCAACCTAATCAGCCACAAGAGTCATGACAATATATATAGACAAGGTTAAAGATAAATTTAATGTAAAAATATATGTAACAAATTATGAACATATAGTAAAATTATTACTGCACCTGCTTTTGATTGTACCATGGCCTCCATGCTTTTGTTATAGGCAAGCCAAGAGAGCTTAAGCTGTATCTTGTGGACAACACTGGTACTCTTCCATCAGTATCTCCACTATTACACACAAAAAGTATAAAAAAAGTAATTTTTATAATATGTGAACATAAAATTAGCATTTATGAAATGAAATTGATGCATCTGATATATACCTGTAGATCCATATTCTAAGTTTTGCATCAATGAGCTGCTTGTATATGGGAAGAACTGAATCTTTCCACTGTTTCCAACCATCGAATATGTCCATACTGCAGTAAATAGTGTCACAAATGAAGTTATCTAATCTTATAAAGATCGAAATTATATACGATATATATATATATATATATATATATATATATATATATATATATATATATATATATATATATATATATATATATATATATATATATATATATATATATATATATATATATATATATATAAACAGTTCAAATTGGGTTGTAACTGTTTCATATTAAGTTAAAATTCGATTGTTTTTTAAAGCTTACAAGTTACAACATTCTGGCTCATTTGGTTTAACTATCAAATATTACTTCGTAATATTTACTTTTTTACTGTAATGATCTTGTTTTAAAAGAAGTGTAAAAGGCAGAAGGTCTTTCTTGTTCGGGCTATCCGAGAGTGCGAGTAATCTGACCCCATACTCAGATGTGCGCAGCCAGCAGGATTACTCCCTGACTGTTTCCAACCCATCCCTAACCATCAGGTATCTAGTGATGGTTTGATGATATTGTTTTAGATTAATCATATTTTTTGTATAAATGGATTAACGTATACCCATTTTGACACCTTGACCCAACCTTTCCACCTTGCATTTAGCAAAGCTCTAGAAATGGATAGTGTTTTCAAGCAATAACAAAAGAAGTATAAGCATTCATTACTTGCAAATGGTCCAGTTCTTGAGTTGACGGCCGTCGTTAACATGAAGAGCCTTTTGTACCTCCCGTTTATTGTAGTAACCCTTTGCATAATCATCAAGGCAAGGATCATAACCACCAAGTATTCGAGGCATCTAAAAAAAAAAAAATCAAATTTTTTTTCCCTTGTTTACTTTTCATGAGTTGCCTAATCGATAATGATAAGTATATTAGTGAGATTGGTGATTACGTACCATTTTCGATGTGGAATTTTTCAACATGACCCGCAGTGCTTTGTTATCTGAAGATGCTGAGTTGGCAATACAAACGGACGTGTAAAGGCTGTATATATCTATTTCTTTATATTGTCGAAGAACTTCACCCACGGCATCGTTGCAGACAATGTTGCCCCATGGATTGTGACTGTTGAAGTCACAAGATTCTCTAATGGTTTTGTGAGTTTCATCTGATACAACAGCATGGCTCCATGCATAATCAACTAAACCTTTCCAATCCTCAGCTTCACTTATTTCAGGGTTACCCAACTACATTTAAGTAGCAATCATAAGTCAATTAATTGCGCTCATCATTTAAAAAGGATTTTGCTAACGGAATGTCGTTAACGCGCTTTAGACAGTGTTAAGACAGCTCTATGGGTTGTCGTTAAGGCGCTTAATAACAATTATACATAACGGTTGCTTATTATTTTAATGATGGTGGTTACATGAATGTACGCTGTTTAAAGCGTGTTAACGACAGCCCTTAGTGTTGTCGTTAGCAAAATAGTAAAAATATAATAACATAACTGAATAAGATATTTATTTTGTGTATTGAGGCGATTCTATTTGGGACTTAGTGGGGTCCTGTAACACCGCTAGTTCGGATTTTTTTTTTTTTTTTACAAAGTACTCTTCATAGGACGCTACTAAATTTAACCGCAGAACTTCATATATTTTTAGAATTTATAGTTTTATTTAATTTAAGGTAAAACAATCACTAAATATAACTAGCTATGGACAAATTTTTAGGACCCCTTGAAGTTTTGACCTTGGATTCGTCATTGTCTGTGAGTCCCACTGGAGGAGTGAAAATAGACCCACAAGAAAGAAAAATAATGAATGAAAGTTAAAATAACTATACCAGTATTCCTTTTAGATTGATAAACAAAGAAGGGTCCTTATTTCTTTCATTAATAAGACCTGCAAGTTCTGGAACATATTTTCCTACATAAAATGTTGTAAATGCGTTATGATTTAGACTTACTAACAAATAAAATTTGGTTAAGTATGGTGTAAATATACCTGCATAGCTCTCTCCAGCAATATAAAACGTCCTTGTTCGATACAACGGAAACTTTAGAAACCAGTTATGCAGGAAAGCATAGGTGTCATTTGCTGACATAATATCACATATATATCAGTGCTAATTGATAGATTATTAAAACATCACAGATGCGTGCACATCACACACACACACACACACACACACACACACACACATTTATTATATTTTATGGTGTAAAAAGCGAACATTTATATTATATATATAAGACTCACCAGTGAAGTCGTCTCCTAATTTGTCATAATCGCTAGTTGTATTGGAGTAGGAAAAGCCAACACCAACAGGAGATTCGAGGAACAACATATTGGCTTCTGCATCACGCACCACGCACCACTTAACAAATTTCAATAGATGCCCATAATTATGGAACATATGCTTCTAATTAATTAATTAATACTAAGACGAAAACCATATCTATCTATATTGATATATATTCCATTAAAATGCTAAAACGTACGATACCTCTATTCCAAGAGTAAGGATTTAACTGAAGATTGTTTCCATCTGCGCCAACAATAAATGGCCCGATCTCTTGTGTAGCTCCGTATCCCACAGACGAACACCCGGGACCTGCCATGTCACCAGATTAATAGACATCATGAGCATCAAACTTCAAACAACTAACTGTCCATAACTAAGTGGACGAATTATGTACTATTAAAGGGACCTTCACTTAACACTGCAAATTACTAATTTATTGATCGATCAGGAGAATAACTTCCTTTTACAAAAAACAAATATTATTTTTGAATTGGTGGTATATTATAAAATTAAATAGAGCATCTTATGCAGAACTTTACATACTTTTTTATTAAGATACGTTCAGATTAAATAATGGATAGATTTGTCAATAGATTACTGTAGTGAAAATATGAAACCAACTTTTTTTCTTTAACAGCAGAAGTTCGTTCGGATCACGCAGGTGACTAAATGACTCACGCGTTCATCTCCCGGAGTATAGATTTGACAATAGATTAATGTAGTGAAAATCTGAAACCAACTTTTTTTTCTTTAACAGCAGAAGTTCGTTCGGATCACCCAGGGGACTAAATGACTCACGCGTTCATCTCCCGCAGTATAGATTTGTCAATAGATTACTGTAGTGAAAATCTTAAACCAACTTTTTTTCTTTAACAGCAGAAGTTCGTTCGGATCACCCAGGGAGACTAAATGACCCACGCGTTCATCTCCCGCAGTTGCCCCCCTTTCCCCACTGCCCCCGCAACGCGATTTGCGGTAGGCATCCGTGGGTGGAATTCGAGGGTTAAGGGGCACACTTGTGTGCAATGTTGCACCCCACGGGAGTTAAACTCCTGACCTCTCGCTAAGAGATCAGCAGGTCACTACTACATGAGCTACAATACAAGGTTAAAAAAAGGAAAAAAAAAAAGTCTGAAACCAACTATCATGAAGAAGGTGACCAATTCAAGAAACAAAATTATCGAAGATGATATCACGCAGAAACATATATTATATCGAACATGATAGAAATGTTTTTGTGTATAATTTCATGATAATGATATTTGGTTACCTCCATTAAGCCAGAGTACCAATGGCTTCTCATCTGGTAGAGTCCAAGCTTCATAAAACCAATAAAATAGTGCTCTTCCATTATTTTCATTAACAGTAACATATCCAGCATAATGATTGAAATCAACATTAGGTTGACCAGGCAAGTTGGTAACAAGATCATCATGGTTCTGAATTTTCGAGTTTTTTTCAGTTTGTGCATGCCGCCTAGCAACTACTACAGCAGTTTTGTTTGATAACAAAATTATTAAAACAAGACTTAAAGTATTTAAAAGTGGTGTCACTTTTAGTGTGAAAAAACCCATAATGAAGAAGCTCAAATACAACCTTTTTTTCTTGGTAAAGGATAAAAGAAACAACGACCCACATTATCTATTTATACTGGGAGAATACACAAATCAAAGATCAAGAAGAAAAGGTAAGAATATAAAATATTAGCGAAAAAGAGCCACGTGGCAAATTGTCTTTTCTAGAGTTTGTAATAGGACCACAATCACGTGATATAATGTTATTTATAACACAACACCAGGTCACTAAAAACATTGATTAATCATAAATGACGTGGTATAATGTTAATAACACAACACAAGGTCACTAACACCATTGATTAACGTATATGTAGGAGCTAGATATGCTACAATAGGAGAAGCAAAATAACACCTTTTCAAGGAAATCATTTATTAACTCTTAGTTCTACAGTAGTTTACACAGTAGGATATATATATTATTTATTATTTATTATTTATTATTCATCGCTGACTCTGAAAGTGCTAACATGGCATGTCATCCATTCCATGGTGGGAGGTGAAAGTGGGTGGGTGGGAGGAAAGAGTGGAGAGTGTTTTTATTGGGTGAATTGAGGGACATGTTGTATAAGGAACAAGTAATAAGTTGCATTTTTACTCAAATTTAATATGAGAATGAGAGGTTATTCTATGGGGCAGTATTTCGTACACCACAGATTTTATTCATACACTACTTAATTTTATTTTTTTTGAAAGCTGAGTTTGGAATCACAGACGGGGATCGAAAACCACTTACCTGATCATTTTTCAAGCACGCACGCATTTCCGGACGGAAACCCGAATTGCATAACAGGGACCCGATCCATCAATCCATACGGGCATGTGGATCAAGCCGAATTCCTGCGTACGGGTCGGTAAAACCTCCCACATATAGATCGGTAAAACCTCATACACCACTTAATTTATAAGATTGTATTGTACAACATTATAATGCATGTTTTCTGTGTACAATTAATCTTGTTGATGTATGGATCAGCACTCATTCCATATAAATTTGGTCTTTTAACCTATGGTAGAATACAGAACTACATAGAATACGGTGATGATCCATACACCGCCAAAATTATCTGTACACCATTATATATGCATTATAATGTTGTACTTTACAATCTTCTCAAGAAATTTAAGTGATGTATGGATAGAATTTGGTTGCCCATATCAAATAGTTGCGCAAAGTGCTCACCTTAACAAGTTCAATTTGTTCCTATATAGGAGTTAGATACAATGGTGGTCTTTCGTTTCCAGTGTTTAGTTAGATCATACTTATTCCCTACGACGTATAAGTGGTTAGTCTTAAACATAACATGCCAATGGGGTCAGACCCACTTTCAGCTATCCTTTTTTTGCCTGTTTGATTCTCACAGTCTTACAGATCATGACCCGCCCAACCTTATATGGATGATGATCCATATCAAGCCGTTTATATCAACCCACTCCCATGGATTCCTACTCCCACACAACCACTCACCTTCTCCTTTTCTCTTTTCAATTTAGAATACTTTTATATAAACCTTGTGTTTAAATATTTTTTTTCATGACCCAAATAATAATTTTACAATTTGGTGAGGTTATCATTAGAACTTTCTTGTCTGAAGAATTTGTTAGTCATCAACAAATTAAACAATCATATCCTGATGTGCCTCGGATTTATCTAGACCAAGACCAAACCCATTAGTCGACACGCCTAGATAGTTCAACCAACTTAACAAAATCAAAATCCTTCTAAACCAATCACAATTAACCATATAGGTTAGGTATTACCACTCCTATATAAGTGACATGCCAGATGCTATACCATTCAAGTGACACAGTTGATGGTGACCTGGGGTCGACGTTAACAGTTCATGATACCATCAATTCCTTCCTATTATTATTCTTGTTGCTGCACTTTTCACACTTACTATTGGTTTGTGCATCTTGTAGATGGGCCCACCTAGTCTCTCCACTTGATAACCTGAGTTTTCACTCTTCGATTCTTGATTTTTGATAAGGATTGATGGCCTTTTCCTCCAATATTTAGCTTTTGTTACAGTTAAAAGGTCACCATAAAAGCGATATTGTTGGTACTGTGTGAAGGTCAAAGCTACTGTCAAAAATTAAAGAATATATGTATACATAAAGCAAAAGAATTGACATTCTTGAATGTGGTGAATCGAACAGGTTTTATTGGAGTACCACAGGTCTAATATGGTGTAGTCCAAGTGACATTTACCAAAATGAAAAATGGAATTTCATCATCAAAGAACAGAAAGTAAGAAATTTGTACTGTACACTGTAGGTTTTAGCTATTTACTCATGCACTAAGGCAATAAAAGAAGATGACAATTAAAATTAAATTAATTGAAAAATGACTTGGAGTCCAACTTATCTTAGTTGAACAGTGATCTGGAAATCATCTAATTGTTCTTCTTTATGGAATGCTTTGTTCTATATTAGGCTTCGTTATCCGTCATGACTAGAATCGCGTATTGCTAAAGACATATAAATTGTATTTGTAAATATGTAGTAGCATATTGTGTTAGTTTAAGATGCATTTTAGGTCATCTACATTCTATAATGGCCAAAAGTTAGTGTGAAAGCAAAAGTGAAGTGCAAATCTATGCCAGGATAATGATGTTTATAGGGGTCATAATCGAATGATACGTTTTTTATCATAGGTTCCTAGAATCATGTAAACTGCGTCATAAAATCAACGTGTGATGTTCACACAATGCACCTCCAGTTACTTGTTAAACAAATAGTGATGCACCATAATCAAAACTCATTAGTTTGTGGATTCTACTTTAACTCTTATTTAATATGACATACATACAGCTTAAACACATCTAATCAAACAGACCCACAAGTAAAAATATATGACAGCACACAAGTAAAACTCGAGTTGATTAAAATAAGCAATTTCTTACAGTGAAGATTGTTCATATTAATGTCTAATTTGTTCCCTGATAAAAGACCTATGTTAGATGCCAATGATTCCTTAAACTTATCTCAATGTCCAAAAAAAAAAAAAAAATACACCTGTAGTTGCTTGAGTGTTTATTGAAAACTAAAGTCATGTTTGCTATTATGGCGATTTTTATTCGTTATCATATTTGCTTTTTGTGGTCAGTTAAGTTTTCAATGTACATCAGTCAAGTACACCATCAAGTCACAAGTTGGGTATGTTTTTAAATCAATGGTTGACATCTGAACAGAGTAGCCAACCAAGAGTGGCGGACTGCAGCCGAACATGCAAGATAGGCTTATTTCAGCCATTGATGTTATATCCGAATAATGACAGTTATAGCTATAAAGTACACATTTTGATACAATAACCAAAATCTCAACAACTTCTATAAGGGAGTAATAGTTGTATATAATTTTCTTATGTAACCTTCATTAGATCTAATACAGAATAAGTGAATAACGTAGAAGGTTTTCCCTGTGCGGGCTACCTGGAGGGCGAGTAATCCGACTCATACTCTATGTACGCAGCCCAGCAGGATTACTCCCTGACTATTTCCAACCCTTCCCTGGCAACCACTAAATATTCGGCCTAGACAGAATTCGAACCTGAGACCTCTTGCAAGGAACTCAGGGCCCCAAATCTTGTGATGGTTAATCTAATACATAATGAAAAGGGAAATTGGTATATAACTAAATAAATAGCCCTGAGGCAAAGAAGTTAATTAGAACCAATTACCAGACATTTTTAGCTTATTGATGGGTCAGAAATTCACTAAAAAAGTAGGCATGTGTTATATGGAATGTTGAACAGGCCTTTTGCTATATATACTCAAAACATATCATAAATTAAATTAGTAAAACTATGAGAGTTAATGGAAAAGTTACCTGATAAAGAAGTATTAGCTATTCATTCGCCATAAGTGGTCAACTGAAATAGGTTCAGTCATCATCACAAGTGTAGGCCAGCAACCACACCTTTTTTTGCTCCAACTTAAAAAGAATTACATTTTCTTAAAGGTTGAAAGCAATATCCAAAATATTATTCCACAAAAACAGAGGTAAACACACAAATGAGTAAAATAAAATTAAATAATTCTGCAAATTCTTATAAAATAAAAAGACATAATTTCAGTTATGGGGTCCAATTCATTTTTCTAACTCTGTCAGAACAGACTGAAAGTAGCCCAAATGTAAATGTTTATGTTTTTTGTATACATGCTGATAAAAAAACTCACAATCATATGATCAGTTATGTGTAATCTCACAAGAAGCCAAATGCTCAGTAGTGCTCTAAAAATTAGACAATGGTTTGAAATAATTCTCCGAAAATGACAGTATTGCGGTCCATCTAGAATCGTTTTTCAAAGTAACAATGCATGGGTCAATGTAGGTTATATGATACTTCAACTAAATCAATTAAAACTGTATGTTACATGCACAAAATGGAAGGTGACGTTCGTGCTTTGATGTAGTTCCATGACAGTTTGTAACTTTCGATTGGTCAAAAATTTGAAATTGGAGCAAAAGCAAGCACTAGCTAAATGCAATATTTTTCCAATATTCCCATTTGATGGGGTAATACTTATCATATTCGACATTTGGATAAAGTGCACAAATGTATACATCTCTTCCCATTTTAACTGTACAGGTATATGTGTTACGCAAATGAATTTACAAACTGCAAGTAGTAAATTGGTCTTCAAATATAACTAATATTGTTCATCTGATGTATTAATCTGCCAAAATCAGAAAAGTGATTCTTTTTCTGACTATAAAGGGTAAGGCAAATGTTTGTACATAGTATGTAACATTTACAAGATCATATGTTCTACTCCAAAGCGAAAATAAATGGTTTTTATTGAGCATCAATTAAAATTTTACAATTTATTCGAATAATTTATAGACATGGAATGTCAAATTTATAGTTGGTTCCTTAATTTCATCATCTTTGACTGTGTCTTTAAAAGTAGCTTCAAGTACTTAACACTGATTCCGAAGATAGATATGATGAGATCATAAAAGAAAATGCCAAAGTACTATAAAGGTATCAGATAGCCTTATTTGACTCATCCAATAAATAATGCTTTCACTTTAATACACGCGGGTGGTTTTTCGCTTCTTCAAACTTTGTTGAATCATCACGATCGTAGTCTCGTATTAGGAAGGAATGTGAATTGTATGCCTTTTTATCTTTATCTTTAGGTATAACTTTATCTTTTATGACTTTGCTTGTTTATAATTAGACACAAACACCACTCAACACTATCTGTTTACATCTCTCTTTCACTTTATTCCTGTTCTTCTATTGTTTTACCAATATAGTTCAAAGGCATGCACTGACTTATAATTTTTAAAGATTTAAAGTAGAATACATAAAATATTAAATATAATATATATATATATATATATATATATATATATATATATATATATATATATATATATATATATATATATATATATATATATATGTATATATATATATATATAAATTTTCTGTGAAGCAAGTATTACATGAAGTTTTTCTGATAAGTCCATCTCTGATCATAGCAGCCTCCTACTCTACTAGTGTATAGATTGACCACAAATGTTTCTTATCTTGAGCAACCAAAAGACCCCTTTACAAAGTTAGTTAAGAGCTATGGGGAGTTAGTCAAGTTGGTCATAGTTTAGTTGTTTGTTATACCCAAATGTAATTTGTTCAGACATTGGGCTTCAGTAATGGGCCAGTTATTGGAAAATAGACCATTGGCCCTGTTTTGTGGGTTTATAGTTTGTACTTGAAGAATCCAAGTATATCTCTACTAACATAATAATGAATCCTTATAAGTATAGTAACGTATACTTGAAGTATACATGTATATAACTATAGGGGTGTAAATGAGTCGAGCTACTCACGATCTATTAGAACTCGACTAGTTAAAAACTCGATTCGAGCCGAGCCTAAACGAGCTCAAGGCCGAGCTTGAACATATTTTGAAGCTTGTTTAGTAAACGAGCCCGAACTCGAACAAACTCGCGAGCCTAAACGAGCTTTTATTTATATACACTAAATTACTATTTTCCAATAATATAAATATATAGTATAATATAATTTCACCATTATTATTATTATTTTTATATAGTTAAATATAAATAGTAAATCTTATTATATGAGAATAAAAAAATACACAAAAATAAATATTTAATATAATTAAATAAAAAAAAATTAACAAAAAAATATTACGTAATAAACGAGTCGAGCTCGAGCCGAGCTTGTATACAGCCATTGAGCCCTTGGAGCTATTATAATATTTGTGTATTTGTATATATTATTCATTTTAATCATCTTAAGATATTATAACGGTAGGCCATGTGTAATCGTAAGTAGAGGTTTCAAGTTTAAACCTCATTAGCATTAGCATTAGCATTAGCATTAAACATTAAAAACGAGTAAAAAATACTCCTCTTCTAGGATAACTTGATAGGGAAGACCTCGTCCATTTGTTATTCATGGTCGTGAGCACAAGTATTTCGATATGGACTAATGATGGTCATTGATGACTTATAGATAATATTAATCAAATGAAATTTGGTTACAAGAAAGAGTTTAATCAGTCGAAAGTAAAAATTAAATATGAAAGACAAACAAACAAGAATACTGGCATGTACTAGTATGTTGTGTGGTGGGCAAGCAAAGTTTAGATGATACATATGTCTCTAATTTCAATTCGTCGAATGTGTGCAGCAAATGTATATGGACCATTTGACCTCATTCTTTAGAAATAGCCCACAACTAAACTTCTAGAAGGAACGCCCTTATACCTAGAAGTATATTTAATTATATTATATTATACTATCTACTAAATATGGACAACACCCTCCAAACATACCTTCCACATACCCCAAAAATACTGTAGCTACTGTAGCGCACTGTAGCTACAGTGGTTTTTTTTTTTTTTTTTGAGATAATTTATTTAATCTTCTGATTTTATACAACGACCACCAGTTAATATTCGTCTTTTTACATATATTCAAAAAAAAAAGAAAAAAAAAAACCATGAACTTATTAATTTTTGGGTCTCTTTTTCATCTACACCAGTATTCTATGTCCACCAACCACCTGCAACCGCCACCATCAGCCACTTTACACCACCATGCACTGCCACCTACCACCGCCGATTTCACGGCCGGCTACGACCATCACCGTCCACAACTTTCAACCACCATCAAATCTGATCTAATGATCCACACATGAGACAAACTTCCGGAACAAAGGGCAATTTAGTGTTTGATGAAATATATAAACATACCTGAAAACTTAAAAGACACCCAGCATATCAAATACCTCACGAGTCCACCCAATTTTCTGATTTAAGGGGGGGGGGGGGTGTAGTGACCCGAACTTTTCCATGTTTATATATATTAATTGAGATTGATATTTACATGATTAAATGTTTCCAACATGTTAAGCAATCAAACTTGTTAAGACTTGATTAATTGAAATATGTTTCATATAGACAATTGACCATCCAAGTTGACCGGCGATTCACGAACGTTAATACTTGTAAAAACGACATGACGATATATATATGGATATACATATGGTTAACATGAGATTATGATAAGTAAGTATCTCCATAAGTATATTAATAATGAGTTATATACATATAAACAAGACTACTAACTTAAGGATTTCGAAACGAGACATATATGTAACGATTATCGTTGTAACGACATTTAAATGTATATATATCATATTAAGATATATTAATATATCATAATATCATGATAATATAATAATTTAACATCTCATTAGATATAATAAACAATGGGTTAACAACATTAATTGAGATCGTTAACTTAAAGGTTTCAAAACAACACTTACATGTAACGACTAACGATGACTTAACGACTCAGTTAAAATGTATATACATGTAGTGTATTTAGATGTATTAAAATACTTTTGGAAGACTTCAAGACATATATCAAAACACTCATACTTAACGAAAATGGTTACAGTTACTTTCCTATTCTTTTCTTTCATCAAGAATTCTAGTCGTATTCTTACCCGTATTATACACACTTCAAAACGTACTTACTATGGGTATATACCAATAGGAACTAGCATGGGATTCCACTCTTGATTATGTCATGTATGACTAATCAATTTTAACTTCTTCCATGAGCTAGTCAACTAACTAGAACTTCTTTTAACCCCACTCACCACTCACCAATTACCACTCATCATTCACTCCATTTCACTTCCAATTCTCTTTCTAATTCTCTCTCAACACACACACACACTATTATGAACGTATTTTTCCAGTAGTTAATCATCATCTTCATCAAAAATCACTTCAAGAATCAAGCTATAATCATCATAGGAAGAACACTTCAAGAACACTTCAAAAATCCCTTCAAGTTTACTAATTTACTTCCAAGCTTTCTAATCCATTCCAAGTAATCATCTAAGATCAAGAAACCTTTGTTATATACAGTAGGTTATCTTTCTTATTCAAGGTAATATTCATATTCAAACTTTGATTCAATTTCTATAACTATAAACTATCTTAATTCGAGTAAAAATCTTACTTGAACTTGTTTTTGTGTCATGATCCTACTTCAAGAACTTTCAAGCCATCCAAGATCCTTTGAAGCTAGATCATTTCTTGTCACTTCTAGTAGGTTTACCTACTAAACTTGAGGTAGTAATGATGTTCATAACATCATTCGATTCATATATATAAAACTATCTTATTCGAAGGTTTAAACTCGTAATCACTAGAACATAGTTTAGTTAATTCTAAACTTGTTCGCAAACAAAAGTTAATCCTTCTAACTTTACTTTTAAAATTAACTAAACACATGTTCTATATCTATATGATATGCTAACTTAATGATTTAAAACCTGGAAACACGAAAAACACCGTAAAACCGGATTTACGCCGTAGTAGTAACACCGCGGGCTGTTTTGGGTTAGTTAATTAAAAACTATGATAAACTTTGATTTAAAAGTTGTTATTCTGAAAAAATGATTTTTATTATGAACATAAAACTATATCCAAAAATTATGGTTAAACTCAAAGTGGAAGTATGTTTTCTAAAATGGTCATCTAGACGTCGTTCTTTCGACTGAAATGACCACCTTTACAAAAACGACTTGTAACTTATTTTTCCGACTATAAACCTATACTTTTTCTGTTTAGATTCATAAAATAGAGTTCAATATGAAACCATAGCAATTTGATTCACTCAAAACGGATTTAAAATGAAGAAGTTATGGGTAAAACAAGATTGGATAATTTTTCTCATTTTAGCTACGTGAAAATTGGTAACAAATCTATTCCAACCATAACTTAATCAACTTGTATTGTATATTATGTAATCTTGAGATACCATAGACACGTATACAATGTTTCGACCTATCATATCGACACATCTATATATATTTCGGAACAACCATAGACACTCTATATGTGAATGTTGGAGTTAGCTATACAGGGTTGAGGTTGATTCCAAAATATATATAGTTTGAGTTGTGATCAATACTGAGATACGTATACACTGGGTCGTGGATTGATTCAAGATAATATTTATCGATTTATTTTTGTACATCTAACTGTGGACAACTAGTTGTAGGTTACTAACGAGGACAGCTGACTTAATAAACTTAAAACATCAAAATGTATTAAAAGTGTTGTAAATATATTTTGAACATACTTTGATATATATGTATATATTGTTATAGGTTCGTGAATCAACCAGTGGCCAAGTCTTACTTCCCGACGAAGTAAAAATCTGTGAAAGTGAGTTATAGTCCCACTTTTAAAATCTAATATTTTTGGGATGAGAATACATGCAGGTTTTATAAATGATTTACAAAATAGACACAAGTACGTGAAACTACATTCTATGGTTGAATTATCAAAATTGAATATGCCCCTTTTATTAAGTCTGGTAATCTAAGAATTAGGGAACAGACACCCTAATTGACGCGAATCCTAAAGATAGATCTATTGGGTCTAACAAACCCCATCCAAAGTACCGGATGCTTTAGTACTTCGAAATTTATATCATATCCGAAGGGTGTCCCGGAATGATGGGGATATTCTTATATATGCATCTTGTTAATGTCGGTTACCAGGTGTTCACCATATGAATGATTTTTATCTCTATGTATGGGATGTGTATTGAAATATGAAATCTTGTGGTCTATTATTATGATTTGATATATATAGGTTAAACCTATAACTCACCAATATTTTTGTTGACGTTTTAAGCATGTTTATTCTCAGGTGATTATTAAGAGCTTCCGCTATCGCATACTTAAATAAGGACGAGATTTGGAGTCCATGCTTGTATGATATTGTGTAAAAACTGCATTCAAGAAACTTATTTTGTTGTAACATATTTGTATTGTAAACCATTATGTAATGGTCGTGTGTAAACAGGATATTTTAGATTATCATTATTTGATAATCTACGTAAAGTTTTTTAAACCTTTATTTATGAAATAAAGGTTATGGTTTGTTTTAATATGAATGTAGTCTTTGAAAAACGTCTCATATAGAGGTGAAAACCTCGCAACGAAATCAATTAATATGGAACGTTTTTAATCAATAAGAACGGGACATTTCAGTTGGTATCCGAGCGTTGGTATTAGAGAACCAGAATTTTGCATTAGTGTGTCTTATCGAGTTTGTTAGGATGCATTAGTGAGTCTGGACTTCGACCGTGTTTACTTGAAAAATGATTGCTTAACAAATTTTGTTGGAAACTATATATTTTTAACATGTGAATATTATGTGATATATTAATCTCTTAACGCGTTTGATATTATGTGATAGATGTCTACCTCTAGAACAAGTCCCATTGACTCACCTAATAATAATGAAGAGTCAAACATAAATTGGAATGATTCGTGGACTGATTCACAAGTTCCCGAAGAGGAACCGGAAGAAGAGTCGGAACCGGAAGAAGAATCGGAACCGGAAGAAGAATCGGAACCGGATGAAGAAATAGAACCGGTGGGGGAAATAATAAAACGGTTAAGTAAAAGAAAATCCTCAACCAACCGACCAAGGTTAATTATGGTCAATGGTGTTTCCGCCAAGGAAGCAAAATATTGGGAGGATTACCAATTCTCCGATGAATCGGATTCCGACGAGAATTCCGATGATGTTATAGAAATTACCCCAACTGAATTTAAAAAGGCAAAAGAAAATAATAAGGAAAAGGGCATAAAAATAGAGAAATCTAATTCCAACCCTGATGAACTTTATATGTATCGTCAACCCCCGAAGTCCTTAAGTTGTAACAATGACCCGGGAACCTCTAAACCACCAGGTTTTTCTAAACCAATGTGGAAAACGACGGCTCGTATTAGGGGAACATCATATATCCCTAGAAACTTGGCAAAACGAACCAAAACCGAAGAAGAAGAAACAAGCGATGTGAGGACCTCGACCTTATCCTCCCGGACGAAGTCTTCAACAGTTGGTCCCATTGCGATGATCGACTCCAAGTAATGTCCTTAAAATGAGCAAATGCACAGCGGAAGACTTAATTCGTACCTGAGAATAAACATGCTTAAAAGTGTCAACCAAAAGGTTGGTGAGTTCATAGGTTTATCATAATAATCATTTCAATATATTAATAGACCACAAGGTTTCTGTTATCATAAACATAATACACTCGCAAGTGTATGAAAAGCATTCTAAGTTTGTTGAGCACTTGGTAACCATACTTAACATTTAATTCATCGCAGCATATTCTTAAATAATCGCTACACCGTACCAAGTGTAGTATACAGAAACGAAGTACTGTGCAACCGTTGAATACTGGTCGTCCAGCCCGGTTGGGGTTGTCAGGCCCGATAGATCTATCAACAGGATTCGCGTTTACATTCCTCATGTAAATATTAGCTACCAAGTATAAAGAAATATGCCATGGTACAACTCAACGTAGAATGTATTTTAAGTACTTGTGTCTATTTCGTAAAACATTTATAAAAGCAGCGCATGTATTCTCAGTCCCAAAAATATATGTTGCAAAAGCAATTAAAAAGGGAGCAAATGAAACTCACCAGACTGTATTTTGTAGTAAAAATACATAGAACGACATTGAACAAATATAGGGTTGGCCTCGGATTCACGAACCTATTATTCAATCATGTATATTAATACATAGAATCAAATAATTCTATCTATATAATATTTATATATTAGTGTTGTAATTATATTTAAAATTTATACCAAATCTTATTTAAAGTAAATATATTTATTTCATATACTTTAAATAGTTAATCTAAAATAAAATTTTGTTAAGTATATTTTATGTAACTAATTTTTATAGTAATGATGATAAAAATATTAATATTAGCATTGATAATATTAATAATATAGTTATATTGGTGAAAATAATAATAACAATAGTAATAATAATATTAGTAATGATAATAATAATAAGAAAAATAATACTTTTAATATAAATGACAAAAATGATAATTTTAATAAAAATGATATAGTTAATGATAATAAATACTTTTAATAATAATACCAACACTTATGATAATAATAATAATAATAATAATAACAAAAGTAAGCTACCTTTTTTAAAAAAAATGATAACAAATATAACACAGCCAGGATTTGAACTCAAGACCTCTTGGTTAAAGATAATCACACTAAACCGTCCCTCTGTTTCTCTATTTCTCTTTTAATTCCACAGGAAATAATATATAACCTATATATGTATCGATTACTTCTTCTCCATCATCATAAATTTTATCAGTTTATCAAACCTGGCCTAATTCTTCGGCCCAACTTCATAAACACGGCCCAAAACATGAGCTGGGTCTCAGTCCACCAAAACAGATTTATGGCCCGACAAAAAAAATGAAAGCTTACGTCCGACTCAATTACTGGTTTCTTTTAGGTATCGTGCTTATCAAACAGCTGTAAAGTTAACTTTTATGTGGGGTTTGGATCTGGTAACATAAATACAAACGTATCATTATCATTCATCTCTCCACCGTAACATCTTTCTCTTCTTTTTTTTTTTTAAAATAAAAATAAGTGGTGATTGTAGGGTTCGCGATTTAAAAGGATGGTGGAAGGGAGTCGTGGTCACGATGGACAGCAGCAAATTTTAATATTGCAATAGCAGTAAACTACGATGGCAACCGAAAGCTATTTCGAACTTCAGTCTGATCGAGTGAACAGAAAAATAGAAAGCAGAAACAGAAGCTGTAACAAGGGACCTGCTCGAAAGTTGCAGCAAAATATCGATAGTGGTGATCTAGGGGTGATGGGTCTTGGGTTCACAAGGAAAAAGAGGTGAAGAGGGTGATTATTTGGATTACATTCGGGGTGAAGGTTAAACGAACAAGAGGTGATTAAATGGGTGACGTCAAGGTGTGATGAAGTTGATGATCTCTAACAGTAAACAGAACCAAATATTTAAGTCGAGTGGTGGTGTTGGATTGTATTTGTACGGGACTGAAACAAAAACAAAAAGCGTAGCAGTAGCAGTTCGGTTGGGGTGGTTCTCAAACGAACATAATAGAAATTTGCAGGTGGGTTTTGTGCAGGTGGTTTGATAATGGTTTGTAGAATGAAGTTTTAGGTGGTTTTGTGTAAGTGTTCATGGGTTTAAACCGAAGTAGATAATTAGAAGGTGGTTGTAGACGTTTGTATATCTGTAGAAACACACAGGTATATCGCAGTAGCAATGACCGAATGAAACCATGGTTGTAAGTGATACTCTAAAGAGGTGGGTTTCGTTAGTGAGCAAATGGATTTTGATTTTTGAGTTATGAATAAGATAATGTGGTACGAGCAGGGAATGAGCAGAGATGGAAAAAGAATAGAAAAATAATAAAAAGTAGAACATAAGTGATTCCTTGTATCAGTTTGATAGAAACGGTTATTTATAGTAGATAAAAAAAAAATTGATTCAAAGAATTAGCTGGAGACAGGAAATCACAAGGCAAACAGAAGACACCAAAAGAAATAAAACAGAATCCAATGCTTAGCGTATAATTATCTGTTTTATATATGTATTATTTATCTGTATTTTATATTTCTATCTTAAAAAAAAACTCTTAATATTTAATAAATAGATTAGTAATATTAATACTTTTAATATTATAAATACTAATAATGAAATAATATTAATAACATAACAATAATACTAATACACTATAAATAATATTAACATTAACATAATTAATAATTAATAATAACAATAATTTTTAATGAAAAAAAAGTAATAATAATATTTAATAATTTTACTAATACCAATCATATAGTTAAAATTTATAATTTTTACTACTAATGATAATGATATTAACAAATCGAATATAACAAATTTTAGTATTATAATTTTAATGATATTGATGTCAATATTAATAATAATATTAATAATAATATTAATGTAATAATGATCACATAATAATTATAATTAAACTTGTAATTACATTTACCAAATTTCTTAATATCGTTAAAAGGAACAGGGTTTCCAATTTAAAGTGGTCCTCTTATAAGAGACCTTTAAGTCATATTTTATAACCTTATTGATAACCATAATAAATTCATATTGAAACAAAATACGTTCATATAGAATATTATATATCTAAATACACGTAATTGTTCGTGAATCGTCGGGATGGTCAAAGGGTAACTGATTTTTCTGAATATAGATTTCAAACTTTCTAGACTCAACATTACAGATTTTTGCTTATCGTGTCGGAACATATAAAGATTATAGTTTAAATTTGGTTGGAAATTTCCGGGTCGTTACAGTACCCACCCGTTAAAAAAAATTTCGTCCCCGAAATTTGATAGAGGTTGTCATGGATAACAATAGGAATGTTTTCATGACGAGTAGAAGGTAATAATGGAGTTTTATCATTATGGAGAGATATAGATAAAATGATTCGATCATGTGAAACGTACGGGTAAAGCTATCACAAAAGAGTGAAATGAGTATATATGGAATTGTTTTAATCGATGACGTAGTTACTATTGACTTTCGGGATTTAAGGGATTTAAAGAAAATCTTTCGTAATAAGATTTGGTTCTTCGGTGATCAGGATCTTTTTTGATTTAATGTGGCAATCTGTTTTGATTTCTTCGTCGGATTTTTCATTATAAATCTACCCCCTTCGTTTCCTTATTTCCATATCCTACATTTTCTACTCTTTCTCCTTAATTCCTACTTTAAAACATTAGTCAATATGCTCCATCCCGTTCTAATTCTTGTTATACTTCTAATTTTCATATCTTTCATTCTTCTCTTCCACCTGTCACCAGAAGAATCTATTCACTTCTATTATTTCCTTGGAATTATGATGTTTTTAATTCTCCCGTGTCTTTACGTTGCAATACGTATTGATATACACGGTTTGTAAATCTTGGGTTTTATCTCCTTTATTATTTTTCGGAGCTTCATGCTTTCGTTTTCTTTTCCCGACTTCGAGTCAAGCGAGTAATGGTCCAGAGTTCGTATGTATGAAATTTGGAATGAACATAGCTAATGTTCTCAGAAATAAATGGTAATGGCAAAATTTTGATTTGTCAAATTATCAGGTTGTCCTGGAAAAGACCGAATCATCAAGAAATATTTTCTTGATATATTTTTTTTTTTTTAGAAGTTGAATAGAATGTAAGAGTCGTGTAACATGGTACATGATGATGGTACTGTGAATCATCACATTCCATTAGAAACTTAACATGACTTACTGTAATATAATGAAGTTGATCAAGTTTCGTTATATTATACTAATTCATGCATCAGTTCCCAACACTACTTCAGAACATTCCTATTTTAAACTCGAAGGTTTCAAAATTTAGAAACTAATGCAGTTTCTTTTATATTGTAACGCGGATGTTACGAAGTGATAAATGATTTCAGATAAGGAATTGTTGTGAAAATATCTCCAGAAATATGGAGGATATTTATAATGAAAGGCGCGATGATATCTTAGATTTTCTATCATCGATGGATGATGAAGAAAATTTGTCTGTGAAGGTTTAGAATGAGGAGTAAGGCGTTTGCTAATAATTTTCGCAGGCACTGAATCATTTGGATCCTTTGAAAACAGGTTTAGTTTTCACGATTTGTCCGCGGCCTCCTTCATACTTTGCTCAATCCGTTTTTCAATTTCAACCTTCTCTTTTTCTGAGCTTTTCCGACACACTGTACTTTATCGTCAAACTTTTGACTGTTAAAGTCGTTTACAGTTTTTGCTGCTTCATCAGCATTTCAAGAACTACTTCGCAGTTCAGGGTGTTTTTCGGAAACTTCATATTCGGAGTATGAATTTCTTAGGGATAAACGTTATAGGTATAACTGAAGAAATGCTACTAGATTTTCAAAATACTAATTGCGGATTCCGCCGAAGAGATAATGAGCTGCTGATATATCTGCTGATGATGTCGTGGGATATAAAAGGTCCTCTGGTAACGATGACGGAAGAACAACGTGTATATATCGAGGTTGTAATGAGAGTAGTCTTGCTGAGAAGTCAAAGTGGAGCTGTGACAAAATTGGCTACTTGAAAAGAAATCGTATGGTTGTTTTTGCTAATGAATGATAAGGAATTCGACGCGGATAGGTTTTAACTATATATAGTTTCGAAAGTTTTTCAGATGCATAACTGTATGCGTGAATCTTTCTTCCATAGGCGAGGTGCGACTGGTTCAAATAAGGTTTAGTATAAAATCAAGTGGCAAACTTGAAGAATTATTTAGTTTCATATGTTATAATCAATATTTTAATTCATTTTAATTGTCCAAAGTTAGCAGTCTAATTGTCCAATGGTCCAATGATCCAATATATTCATATATAATTTAATATATAATATTCGAATTAAATAATACGTATCGTGACCCGTGTACCGGTCTCAGTGTCGATCACAACTCAAAGTATATATATATTTTGGAATCAACTCCGACCCTGTATAGCCAACTCCCACCTTCACATATAGAGTGTCTACGATTGTTCCGAAATATATATATAGATGGGTCGATATGATAAGTCGAAACCTTGCATACGTGTCCCGTTATTTATAGTGCGTAAAAGTAAATAACAGAAATTAAATGACGATAAATAAAATTGCGAGAATGTAAAATTGCGATAAATTAAATGTTAATCAGTTAGCTGGGAACAGTTAGCCGGAACAGTTAGCGTGGATTCCTAACAATATTTCAATTTAGTTAATTCGTCTGTTTCTAACAAATTTTATTTTATCCAATGTTTTCTTCTTTATGCCACTTGTTGGATTCTGATAGGTCAAAATCCGAATATGAAATTTGAATGAAAATGGTTATTCTGTGATGAACGGATACGTATATCGATAGTTGTAAGTAGGATAGTATATGATCGTTGAATCATATTCGAAGAATGTACAGTGTAACTTATTAATGTGAATTCTAAATATTCCTCGGGTACTACCCACCCGTTAAAATATTCTCATCATTAACAGTTTGTACGATAGAAGTTTTAATTACAATCTTTATGAAAATATATTTGCATATATATTTTATTCGGATGTAATTATGAATTTAATGAGTCAATAGAATATTATACTCATTTGATTTATTGTTAATTCTAGATTACATAATCTCTAAAGCATTAGAGATTTCATAATCGCCATGTCGAAGGAGGTAAAACGTTTCGTAATATGAAAATAATCGATGTAGAACGATATGTAGAATGGAGATCATTCTCGAAGTACAGATGAGGTTATTGAGGCGTGTGAGGTTGATATCCGAAATACATATTGAGATGTTGAGGGTTACGGTACGGTTGTGGTTTGGAGTGATAAGGGGACTGTCGGCGGTGATGATGGTGATGCCGTTGATACTGGTGATGATGCTGGTACCAAATATTGCGATGTTGAGATTACTAGCGATACTGGTTATGCTGCCAATACTACTGCTGGTGTTTGTAACCGTCGCACCATATTCTCCAAAGCCGTCACACGAGCGCGAAGTTCGTTAGCTTCTGCTAGTACATCGGAATGATTGGCGGTCGGAGCGAGCGGATGAATAAGATTCGAAATATGGGATATCATATAATCGTGACGAGATATTCTAGAGATGAGAGAGAAAGTGGTTTCTCGAACAGGTTCGCCGGTAAGTGCTTCAGGTTCATCGCCAATAGGGCATTTTGGTGGATAGAAGGGATCTTCGAGGTGAAATGACGTTCGGATATCGGATGATATTCTAACTATATAGAATATCTATATATATACAATTCTAAAGATTTTGTAGACTATAGAGGAATTTACGGCATATGTCAGGCAAGTCCACGGATGTGCCAAGATATGAATTACTAGATACGCTAAGATATGAATTTTGTCTATACACTATCGATGCACTAAATGCAGTAAGACGTGTCTAGACTTATGAATGATAAGCAGGAAATTCCCTAGGGATGATAAGCAGATGATTTCCGACTCGATTGTGATAAGCAAAACTTTTTGACATGTAGACACGGTCAAAGTCCAGACTTACTGATGTATCCTAACAACTACTAGTCAGACACACTAATGCAAGGCCTGGTTCGCTAAGACCAACGCTCTGATACCACCTGTGAGGACCTCGACCTTATCCTCCCGGACGAAGTCTTCAACAGTTGGTCCCATTGCGATGATCGACTCCAAGTAATGTCCTTAAAATGAGCAAATGCACAGCGGAAGACTTAATTCGTACCTGAGAATAAACATGCTTAAAAGTGTCAACCAAAAGGTTGGTGAGTTCATAGGTTTATCATAATAATCATTTCAATATATTAATAGACCACAAGGTTTCTGTTATCATAAACATAATACACTCGCAAGTGTATGAAAAGCATTCTAAGTTTGTTGAGCACTTGGTAACCATACTTAACATTTAATTCATCGCAGCATATTCTTAAATAATCGCTACACCGTACCAAGTGTAGTATACAGAAACGAAGTACTGTGCAACCGTTGAATACTGGTCGTCCAGCCCGGTTGGGGTTGTCAGGCCCGATAGATCTATCAACAGGATTCGCGTTTACATTCCTCATGTAAATATTAGCTACCAAGTATAAAGAAATATGCCATGGTACAACTCAACGTAGAATGTATTTTAAGTACTTGTGTCTATTTCGTAAAACATTTATAAAAGCAGCGCATGTATTCTCAGTCCCAAAAATATATGTTGCAAAAGCAATTAAAAAGGGAGCAAATGAAACTCACCAGACTGTATTTTGTAGTAAAAATACATAGAACGACATTGAACAAATATAGGGTTGGCCTCGGATTCACGAACCTATTATTCAATCATGTATATTAATACATAGAATCAAATAATTCTATCTATATAATATTTATATATTAGTGTTGTAATTATATTTAAAATTTATACCAAATCTTATTTAAAGTAAATATATTTATTTCATATACTTTAAATAGTTAATCTAAAATAAAATTTTGTTAAGTATATTTTATGTAACTAATTTTTATAGTAATGATGATAAAAATATTAATATTAGCATTGATAATATTAATAATATAGTTATATTGGTGAAAATAATAATAACAATAGTAATAATAATATTAGTAATGATAATAATAATAAGAAAAATAATACTTTTAATATAAATGACAAAAATGATAATTTTAATAAAAATGATATAGTTAATGATAATAAATACTTTTAATAATAATACCAACACTTATGATAATAATAATAATAATAATAACAAAAGTAAGCTACCTTTTTTAAAAAAAATGATAACAAATATAACACAGCCAGGATTTGAACTCAAGACCTCTTGGTTAAAGATAATCACACTAAACCGTCCCTCTGTTTCTCTATTTCTCTTTTAATTCCACAGGAAATAATATATAACCTATATATGTATCGATTACTTCTTCTCCATCATCATAAATTTTATCAGTTTATCAAACCTGGCCTAATTCTTCGGCCCAACTTCATAAACACGGCCCAAAACATGAGTTGGGTCTCAGTCCACCAAAACAGATTTATGGCCCGACAAAAAAAATGAAAGCTTACGTCCGACTCAATTACTGGTTTCTTTTAGGTATCGTGCTTATCAAACAGCTGTAAAGTTAACTTTTATGTGGGGTTTGGATCTGGTAACATAAATACAAACGTATCATTATCATTCATCTCTCCACCGTAACATCTTTCTCTTCTTTTTTTTTTTTAAAATAAAAATAAGTGGTGATTGTAGGGTTCGCGATTTAAAAGGATGGTGGAAGGGAGTCGTGGTCACGATGGACAGCAGCAAATTTTAATATTGCAATAGCAGTAAACTACGATGGCAACCGAAAGCTATTTCGAACTTCAGTCTGATCGAGTGAACAGAAAAATAGAAAGCAGAAACAGAAGCTGTAACAAGGGACCTGCTCGAAAGTTGCAGCAAAATATCGATAGTGGTGATATAGGGGTGATGGGTCGTGGGTTCACAAGGAAAAAGAGGTGAAGAGGGTGATTATTTGGATTACATTCGGGGTGAAGGTTAAACGAACAAGAGGTGATTAAATGGGTGACGTCAAGGTGTGATGAAGTTGATGATCTCTAACAGTAAACAGAACCAAATATTTAAGTCGAGTGGTGGTGTTGGATTGTATTTGTACGGGACTGAAACAAAAACAAAAAGCGTAGCAGTAGCAGTTCGGTTGGGGTGGTTCTCAAACGAACATAATAGAAATTTGCAGGTGGGTTTTGTGCAGGTGGTTTGATAATGGTTTGTAGAATGAAGTTTTAGGTGGTTTTGTGTAAGTGTTCATGGGTTTAAACCGAAGTAGATAATTAGAAGGTGGTTGTAGACGTTTGTATATCTGTAGAAACACACAGGTATATCACAGTAGCAATGACCGAATGAAACCATGGTTGTAAGTGATACTCTAAAGAGGTGGGTTTCGTTAGTGAGCAAATGGATTTTGATTTTTGAGTTATGAATAAGATAATGTGGTACGAGCAGGGAATGAGCAGAGATGGAAAAAGAATAGAAAAATAATAAAAAGTAGAACATAAGTGATTCCTTGTATCAGTTTGATAGAAACGGTTATTTATAGTAGATAAAAAAAAATTGATTCAAAGAATTAGCTGGAGACAGGAAATCACAAGGCAAACAGAAGACACCAAAAGAAATAAAACAGAATCCAATGCTTAGCGTATAATTATCTGTTTTATATATGTATTATTTATCTGTATTTTATATTTCTATCTTAAAAAAAAACTCTTAATATTTAATAAATAGATTAGTAATATTAATACTTTTAATATTATAAATACTAATAATGAAATAATATTAATAACATAACAATAATACTAATACACTATAAATAATATTAACATTAACATAATTAATAATTAATAATAACAATAATTTTTAATGAAAAAAAAAAGTAATAATAATATTTAATAATTTTACTAATACTAATCATATAGTTAAAATTTATAATTTTTACTACTAATGATAATGATATTAACAAATCGAATATAACAAATTTTAGTATTATAATTTTAATGATATTGATGTCAATATTAATAATAATATTAATAATAATATTAATGTAATAATGATCACATAATAATTATAATTAAACTTGTAATTACATTTACCAAATTTCTTAATATCGTTAAAAGGAACAGGGTTTCCAATTTAAAGTGGTCCTCTTATAAGAGACCTTTAAGTCATATTTTATAACCTTATTGATAACCATAATAAATTCATATTGAAACAAAATACGTTCATATAGAATATTATATATCTAAATACACGTAATTGTTCGTGAATCGTCGGGATGGTCAAAGGGTAACTGATTTTTCTGAATATAGATTTCAAACTTTCTAGACTCAACATTACAGATTTTTGCTTATCGTGTCGGAACATATAAAGATTATAGTTTAAATTTGGTTGGAAATTTCCGGGTCGTTACAAGCGAGTCGGAATAAGATAGTTGTATTCGTGTGGTGTAATATATGTAATATAGTGTGCTTATGCTTTATGATATATGTAAAAATTGCTTGTATTAATAAGTATTTTTTTTTTATGAATCTAACTCTTGTCTATTTTACAGTATAAAAACACAAAATGGATAGACAACCCAATATTTTAAGAGACCTACCTGGAGACATGATTGATGAAATCTTATCTAGAGTCGGTCAGAATTCTTCGGCACAACTATTTAAGGCGAGATCAGTTTGTAAGACATTTGAAGAACGTTCCAAGAATGCCTTGGTTTATAAAAGGCTTTCGTTCGAAAGATGGGGGATATCACATTGGGAAATCCATAAGTTACGATGTGTTTACTTTGACGCATATATTGCGGGGAACCCAAATGCTATTTTACGCAATGGGTTAAGAAATAATTTTGACTCAATATATCCGAATATTGGACTTCGTGATTTAGAAAAAGCGGCTAACATGCAACATAAAGAAGCATGCTATGCTTACGGATTAGTAATGTTCACTTCTCACCAAAGTGAGAACAAGAACATCGGGCTACAACTATTAAACAAAACGTTCCCACAAGTGACGGAGTCGGTAATTGGGGTAAGAAATGAGGTTTTTAGATTGTTACGGGACTGTTGGACATTACGTAACCCTCGTCCCTTTGACGACGTTACAACACGCTGTCTTATCAACGGCCATAACGGTTATGTTCCACAAGACCAAGGATGGGAAGTAGTCCTAGTAAAACCAGAATGCATGACTTGTTTCTGGACGTATGAATTACGTGTCTTTATTGCCTTTGCTGAACGACTTGTGTACTAGCTAGAATTATTTTCACAACTATCTTGTAACAAAGTTATTGTGTGCTATATTTCATGCTTTATGTAAAATAAGCGGTATTGTAAGTTTGTAAAATATTGTATAAAAGTTTGAACGCGAAATATTATTATAATCAGTTTTTCATATAGAATTGTAGTAGTTGAATTGTATATTAGCTACTAAGTATGAACTTAACGGGTAGGTACTACCCGAATTTAAACTTATAAAACGCTAATATGAAGAAAAAGCTTTTATAAATGAGTTTATATTATGCTACGAAATACTATTAACTACTCTTAATATTCTGTATGATTAACTTGTTCCATTTGACTATTTTGAAGGAAATGGCACCGACTACTCGACACACCGTGAATATGAATGAAGAGGAATTCCGTACTTTTCTAGCTTCAAACATAGCCACAGTACAGGCTGCGCTACATACCAATAATAACCTTGGCTCTAGCAGTACAGGAAATCGTGTAGGATGCACCTACAAAGAATTCACTGCTTGCAAACCTTTGGAATTTGATGGAACTGAAGGACCGATTGGATTGAAACGGTGGACCGAGAAGGTCGAATCGGTGTTTGCCATAAGTAAGTGTACTGAAGAGGACAAAGTGAAGTACGCTACGCATACCTTCACAGGTTCTGCGTTAACATGGTGGAATACCTATCTAGAGCAAGTGGGACAAGACGATGCGTACGCACCACCGTGGTCAGCATTCAAGCACTTGATGAACGAGAAGTACCGTCCCAGAACCGAGGTCAATAAGCTCAAGACAGAACTTAGAGGGTTACGAACCCAAGGATTTGATATTACCACGTACGAAAGACGATTCACAGAATTGTGCCTATTGTGTCCGGGATCATTCGAAGATGAGGAAGAGAAGATCGACGCGTTTGTGAAAGGATTACCGGAAAGAATTCAAGAAGATATAAGTTCACACGAGCCCGCCTCCATACAACAAGCATGTAGAATGGCTCACAAACTAGTGAACCAGATTGAAGAAAGAATTAAAGAACAGACTACTGAAGAGGCCAATGTGAAGCAAGACAAAAGAAAGTGGGAGGAAAACGGTGATAAGAATCACCAATACAACAACAACAGCAATTACAACAATAATCGCAACAATTATCCCAACAATCGCAACATCAATCGCAACTACAACAAACGGCCCAACAACAACAACAACAACAACAACAACAACTACAACAATCATCCCAACAACAATAATAACCACAACAACAACAACAATCAGAAGCAGCTATGCCAAAGGTGTGAAAAGTATCACTCGGGGTTCTGCACCAAATTTTGCAACAAGTGTAAAAGAAATGGTCATAGCGCGGCGAAGTGTGAGGTCTACGGACCAGGGGTTAATAGAACGAAAGGAACAAATGGTGTCGGAACGAGTAATGGCGGAGCAAGTAGTGTCGGAGCAAGTTATGCCAATGTAGTTTGTTATAAATGTGGAAAACCGGGCCACATTATTAGAAATTGAATGGACAAGGCCGCGGAAGAGTTTTCAATATTAATGCGGCAGAGGCACAGGAAGACCCGGAGCTTGTTACGGGTACGTTTCTTATTGACAATAAATCTGCTTACGTTTTATTTGATTCGGGTGCGGATAGAAGCTATATGAGTAGAGATTTTTGTGCTAAATTAAGTTGTCCATTGATGCCTTTGGATAGTAAATTTTTACTCGAATTAGCAAATGGTAAATTAATTTCAGCAGATAATATATGTCGGAATCGAGAAATTAAACTGGTTAGCAAAATATTTAAGATTGATTTGATACCAGTAGAGTTAGGGAGTTTTGATGTGATAATCGGTATGGACTGGTTGAAAGAAGTGAAAGCAGAGATCGTTTGTTACAAAAATGCAATTCGCATTATACGAGAAAAAGGAAAACCCTTAATGGTGTACGGAGAAAAGGGCAACACGAAGCTACATCTTATTAGTAATTTGAAGGCACAAAAACTAATAAAAAAAGGTTGCTATGCTGTTCTAGCATACGTCGAGAAAGTACAAACTGAAGAAAAGAGCATCAATGATGTTCCCATTGCAAAAGAATTTCCCGATGTATTTCCGAAAGAATTACCGGGATTACCCCCACATCGATCCGTTGAATTTCAAATAGATCTTGTACCAGGAGCTGCACCAATAGCTCGTGCTCCTTACAGACTTGCACCCAGCGAGATGAAAGAACTGCAAAGCCAATTACAAGAACTTTTAGAGCGTGGTTTCATTCGACCAAGCACATCACCGTGGGGAGCTCCTGTTTTGTTTGTCAAGAAGAAAGATGGTACATTCAGGTTGTGTATCGACTACCGAGAGTTGAACAAACTTACCATCAAGAACCGCTACCCACTACCGAGAATCGACGACTTGTTTGATCAACTACAAGGCTCGTCTGTTTATTCAAAGATTGACTTACGTTCCGGGTATCATCAAATGCGGGTGAAAGAAGATGATATTCCAAAGACTGCTTTCAGAACACGTTACGGTCATTACGAGTTTATGGTCATGCCGTTTGGTTTAACTAATGCACCAGCTGTGTTCATGGACCTTATGAACCGAGTGTGTGGACCATACCTTGACAAGTTTGTCATTGTTTTCATTGATGACATACTTATTTACTCAAAGAATGACCAAGAACACTGTGAACATTTGAGAAAGGTGTTAGAAGTATTGAGAAAGGAAGAATTGTACGCTAAGTTTTCAAAGTGTGCATTTTGGTTGGAAGAAGTTCAATTCCTCGGTCACATAGTGAACAAAGAAGGTATTAAGGTGGATCCGGCAAAGATAGAAACTGTTGAAAAGTGGGAAACCCCGAAAACTCCGAAATACATACGCCAGTTTTTAGGACTAGCTGGTTACTACAGAAGGTTCATCCAAGACTTTTCCAGAATAGCAAAACCCTTGACTGCATTAACGCATAAAGGGAAGAAATTTGAATGGAAGGATGAACAAGAGAAAGCGTTTCAGTTATTGAAGAAAAAGCTAACTACGGCACCTATATTGTCATTGCCTGAAGAGAATGATGATTTTGTGATTTATTGTGACGCATCAAAGCAAGGTCTCGGTTGTGTATTAATGCAACGAACGAAGGTGATTGCTTATTCGTCTAGACAATTGAAGATTCACGAGCAAAATTATACGACGCATGATTTGGAATTAGGCGCGGTTGTTTTTGCATTAAAGACTTGGAGGCACTACTTATATGGGGTCAAAAGTATTATATATACCGACCACAAAAGTCTTCAACACATATTTAATCAGAAACAACTGAATATGAGGCAGCGTAGGTGGATTGAATTGTTGAATGATTACGACTTTGAGATTCGTTACCACCCGGGGAAGGCAAATGTGGTAGCCGATGCCTTGAGCAGGAAGGACAGAGAACTCATTCGAGTAAAATCTATGAATATAATGATTCATAATAACCTTACTACTCAAATAAAGGAGGCGCAACAAGGAGTTTTAAAAGAAGGAAATTTAAAGGATGAAATACCCAAAGGATCGGAGCAGCATCTTAATATTCGGGAAGACGGAACCCGGTATAGGGCTGAAAGGATTTGGGTACCAAAATTTGGAGATATGAGAGAAATGGTACTTAGAGAAGCTCATAAAACCAGATACTCAATACATCCTGGAACGGGGAAGATGTACAAGGATCTCAAGAAACATTTTTGGTGGCCGGGTATGAAAGCCAATGTTGCTAAATACGTAGGAGAATGTTTGACGTGTTCTAAGGTCAAAGCTGAGCATCAGAAACCATCAGGTCTACTTCAACAACCCGAAATCCCAGAATGGAAATGGGAAAACATTACCATGGATTTCATCACTAAATTGCCAAGGACTGTAAGTGGTTTTGATACTATTTGGGTAATAGTTGATCGTCTCAACAAATCAGCACACTTCCTGCCAATAAGAGAAGATGACAAGATGGAGAAGTTAGCACGACTGTATTTGAAAGAAGTCATCTCCAGACATGGAATACCAATCTCTATTATCTCTGATAGGGATGGCAGATTTATTTCAAGATTCTGGCAGACATTACAGCAAGCATTAGGAACTCGTCTAAACATGAGTACTGCCTATCATCCACAAACTGATGGGCAGAGCGAAAGGACGATACAAACGCTTGAAGACATGCTACAAGCATGTGTTATTGATTTCGGAAACAGTTGGGATCGACATCTACCGTTAGCAGAATTTTCCTACAACAACAGCTACCATTCAAGCATTGAGATGGCGCCGTTTGAAGCACTTTATGGTAGAAAGTGCAGGTCTTCGATTTGTTAGAGTGAAGTGGGGGATAGACAGATTACGGGTCCGGAGATTATACAAGAAACTACCGAGAAGATCATCCAAATTCAACAACGGTTGAAAACCGCCCAAAGTCGACAAAAGAGCTACGCTGACATTAAAAGAAAAGATATAGAATTTGAAATTGGAGAGATGGTCATGCTTAAAGTTGCACCTTGGAAAGGCGTTGTTCGATTTGGTAAACGAGGGAAATTAAATCCAAGGTATATTGGACCATTCAAGATTATTGATCGTGTCGGACCAGTAGCTTACCGACTTGAGTTACCTCAACAACTCGCGGCTGTACATAAAACTTTCCACCTCTCGAATTTGAAGAAATGTTTTGCTAAAGAAGATCTCACTATTCCGTTAGATGAAATCCAAATCAACGAAAAACTTCAATTCATCAAAGAACCCGTCAAAATAATGGATCGTGAGGTTAAAAGACTTAAGCAAAACAAGATACCAATTATTAAGGTTCGATGGAATGCTCGTAGAGGACCCGAGTTCACCTGGGAGCATGAAGATCAGATGAAGAAGAAATACCCGCACCTATTTCCAGAAGATTCGTCAACACCTTCAACAGCTTAAAATTTCGGGACGAAATTTATTTAACGGGTAGGTACTGTAGTGACCCGAACTTTTCCATGTTTATATATATTAATTGAGATTGATATTTACATGATTAAATGTTTCCAACATGTTAAGCAATCAAACTTGTTAAGACTTGATTAATTGAAATATGTTTCATATAGACAATTTACCACCCAAGTTGACCGGCGATTCACGAACGTTAATACTTGTAAAAACGACATGACGATATATATATGGATATACATATGGTTAACATGAGATTATGATAAGTAAGTATCTCCATAAGTATATTAACAATGAGTTATATACATATAAACAAGACTACTAACTTAAGAATTTCGAAACGAGACATATATGTAACGATTATCGTTGTAACGACATTTAAATGTATATATATCATATTAAGATATATTAATATATCATAATATCATGATAATATAATAATTTAACATCTCATTAGATATAATAAACAATGGGTTAACAACATTAATTGAGATCGTTAACTTAAAGGTTTCAAAACAACACTTACATGTAACGACTAACGATGACTTAACGACTCAGTTAAAATGTATATACATGTAGTGTATTTAGATGTATTAAAATACTTTTGGAAGACTTCAAGACATATATCTAAACACTCATACTTAACGAAAATGGTTACAGTTACTTTCCCATTCTTTTCTTTCATCAAGAATTCTAGTCGTATTCTTACCCGTATTATACACAGCTTCAAAACGTACTTACTATGGTATATACCAATAGGAACTAGCATGGGATTCCACTCTTGATTATGTCATGTATGACTAATCAATTTTAACTTCTACCATGAGCTAGTCAACTAACTAGAACTCCTTTTAACCCCACTCACCACTCACCAATTACCACTCATCATTCACTCCATTTCACTTCCAATTCTCTTTCTAATTCTCTCTCAACACACACACACTATTATGAAAGTATTTTTCCAGTAGTTAATCATCATCTTCATCAAAAATCACTTAAAGAATCAAACTATAATCATCATAGGAAGAACACTTCAAGAACACTTCAAAAATCCCTTCAAGTTTACTAATTTACTTCCAAGCTTTCTAATCCATTCCAAGTAATCATCTAAGATCAAGAAACCTTTGTTATATACAGTAGGTTATCTTTCTTATTCAAGGTAATATTCATATTCAAACTTTGATTCAATTTCTAAAACTATAAACTATCTTAATTCGAGTAAAAATCTTACTTGAACTTGTTTTTGTGTCATGATCCTACTTCAAGAACTTTCAAGCCATCCAAGATCCTTTGAAGCTAGATCATTTCTTGTCACTTCCAGTAGGTTTACCTACTAAACTTTAGGTAGTAATGATGTTCATAACATCATTCGATTCATATATATAAAACTATCTTATTCGAAGGTTTAAACTCGTAATCACTAGAACATAGTTTAGTTAATTCTAAACTTGTTCGCAAACAAAAGTTAATCCTTCTAACTTGACTTTTAAAATTAACTAAACACATGTTATATATCTATATGATATGCTAACTTAATGATTTAAAACCTGGAAACACGAAAAACACCGTAAAATCGGATTTACGCCGTCGTAGTAACACCGCGGGCTGTTTTGGGTTAGTTAATTAAAAACTATGATAAACTTTGATTTAAAAGTTGTTATTCTGAGAAAATGATTTTTATTATGAACATGAAACTATATCCAAAAATTATGGTTAAACTCAAAGTGGAAGTATGTTTTCTAAAATGGTCATCTAGACGTCGTTCTTTCGACTGAAATGACTACCTTTACAAAAACGACTTGTAACTTATTTTTCCAACTATAAACCTATAATTTTTCTATTTAGATTCATAAAATAGAGTTCAATATGAAACCATATAAATTTGATTCACTCAAAACGGATTTAAAATGAAGAAGTTATGGGTAAAACAAGATTGGATAATTTTTCTCATTTTAGCTACGTGAAAATTGGTAACAAATCTATTCCAACCATAACTTAATCAACTTGTATTGTATATTATGTAATCTTGAGATACCATAGACACGTATACAATGTTTCGACCTATCATGTCGACACATCTATATATATTTCGGAACAACCATAGACACTCTATATGTAAATGTTGGAGTTAGCTATACAGGGTTGAGGTTGATTCCAAAATATATATAGTTTGAGTTGTGATCAATACTGAGATACGTATACACTGGGTCGTGGATTGATTCAAGATAATATTTATCGATTTATTTCTGTACATCTAACTGTGGACAACTAGTTGTAGGTTACTAACGAGGACATCTAACTGTGGACAACTAGTTGTAGGTTACTAACGAGGACAGCCGACTTAATAAACTTAAAACATCAAAATGTATTAAAAGTGTTGTAAATATATTTTGAACATACTTTGATATATATGTATATATTGTTATAGGTTCGTGAATCAACTAGCAGCCAAGTCTTACTTCCCGACGAAGTAAAAATCTGTGAAAGTGAGTTATAGTCCCACTTTTAAAATCTAATATTTTTGGGATGAGAATACACGCAGGTTTTATAAATGATTTACAAAATAGACACAAGTACGTGAAACTACATTCTATGGTTGAATTATCGAAATCGAATATGCCCCTTTTATTAAGTCTGGTAATCTAAGAATTAGGGAATAGACACCCTAATTGACGCGAATCCTAAAGATAGATCTATTGGGTCTAACAAACCCCATCCAAAGTACCGGATGCTTTAGTACTTCGAAATTTATATCATATCCGAAGGGTGTCCCGGAATGATGGGGATATTCTTATATATGCATCTTGTTAATGTCGGTTACCAGGTGTTCACCATATGAATGATTTTTATCTCTATGTATGGGATGTGTATTGAAATATGAAATCTTGTGGTCTATTATTATGATTTGATATATATAGGTTAAACCTATAACTCACCAACATTTTTGTTGACATTTTAAGCATGTTTATTCTCAGGTGATTATTAAGAGCTTCCGCTATCGCATACTTAAATAAGGACGAGATTTGGATTCCATGCTTGTATGATATTGTGTAAAAACTGCATTCAAGAAACTTATTTTGTTGTAACATATTTGTATTGTAAACCATTATGTAATGGTCGTGTGTAAACAGGATATTTTAGATTATCATTATTTGATAATCTACGTAAAGTTTTTTAAACCTTTATTTATGAAATAAAGGTTATGGTTTGTTTTAAAATGAATGCAGTCTTTGAAAAACGTCTCATATAGAGGTCAAAACCTCGCAACGAAATCAATTAATATGGAACGTTTTTAATCAATAAGAACGGGACATTTCAGGGGGGGGAAACGATAAATATATATATTAAAGGAACAAAAAAAAATCTAAAATTCAACCGATCAATAAACAAATCTGAACATAGGACGGTTTGGTAGTAGTTAGAAAAAACACATACCTGAAAAGTCAAGTTTTTGAGTCGGGTTTTTCACGACCGTGGCTCTGATAAATGTCAAGCGCTGAACCTCCTGTAGGAGAACAATTACAATAGCCAAACACACCACGAGAGTGGCGGTGGAAAGCTACTTCCGGCAACATTTACGATCACAACAGCCGACGTCGCCATCGACCTTCACCGTCGGCCAACACCTTACTATTGTAAAAAAACATCAAAAATAATAATTTTTTTCTTACCTGCATTCTTGAGTACAACTAGCTATTCACATATATATTACAACTAAATATGCACACGATACAACTAACCATACAAATAGTACAACTCTATTAAGAGTGGGGTGTTAGAAAACCCCAAAAACTAAATCGAATTCAGGTGGTCGAAACTACTGGAAACCACCAAGTCAACCGCAACCATCGATATAATTTTTCTTGATTTTTTTTTATGATTTTAGTGTAAGATATTATAATGGTAGTGAAAATGAGAATGGAAAATTGGGAAAGATCGGTGGAGAGGATAATAAGCTGTTAAAGGAGAGAATACGGAGTACTAAAGATATGGTAGGATGGATATGTGGATGAAATCAACCCATTTTACTTTATTTTTTTTTATTTACACCCCCATTTACGATGAAAATGACAAACTGAACCTCTAAGTTATAAACATTACCACTTTAAAATCTTTTTTTTTTAGCTTCAATATGTGTTACACAAAACATTGAACTTACATATAATTGTAAAGATTTATATTTCGAACATCAATTAAATTAAATTCTTATATTATACTCTATATAAACTTTAGAGTATGTTAATATTACCGGTAACCGTTTTCCTTTTATGTATAATTAACTTATTGTTAACCGATCAAAATCATCCCGCAGCGAAATATGATATCGGGTTGGAAAACTAATTTTTTATCTCACGACCGAAACCACCTATTCGATTAATCGAGAGTAAAGGGGTAAGACAAAGTAGTAAAGTAATTGTTGACCAAATCATGTGGCTACCAAATACGAAGTCCAGTTGGCCGTTGCATCTTCCAACTTTTTTTAATCAAAAAAATACTGCAATATTACGGAGTATAAATCCTTTCATTTTTCATATATTTTGCTCTCAAAAACATAATAAAAATAAATGTCTATAAATTTATAGTGGGATAAATGAGTAAATAATCAACGCTAAATGTGTACAACAAATGTTTTGTCAAAACACGTTATTGCAAAAACGTTATGACAAAAACATTGAGAACCGCAGCAACGCGCGGGCTTCCGAATCTAGTTAACTCTAAGACTAAACCTAACGCAGCGCCACTTTTTCCCCATCATCCCACATGGCAACGTATTTGACGCCCTTGACGCTCCTAACGCGGCGTCAAAATTTGACGCCCGTGGCGTCAGTCAGAAATTTCACGGGTTTGTCAAAATTATTTCAGCCAATCAGATATTTTTGAATATTTTTATATATTTTAATTAATATATTTTATACCCAACTACCAATAATATTTTACCACATCACCCATTCACAAATTTAACCCTCAAATTTAACACTCCCCTTTATTTAACTTCATCTCTTGACCTTGCCACATCATCAAAAAGTACATCACTTGCCTTTGATGTCACCGCCACGGTTAGAAACAGTCTAATGGTAGTTTAACAAACTTCGTGTTGTTAGTCAAATATATAAACCTATCATTTAATAAATCAATCCCAAATAGGCAAATAATATAATTCGATTGTGTGAAGAAAACATAAGAAGTTTCTTTTTTTAGGATGTTAGTGTCACTGTGTCAGGACACATTTTTTTTTTTTAATTTTAAAATAAAAGTAATATATGTAATAAAGTTAATTTTTTATACATACTAGTACGCAATGCCCGTGCGTTGCACGTACATCGTTAGGATTTGTGTACGGCACCTGCGTTTTGTGGACGTTGTAACAACAATTTGTAGTAAGACTAAATGTAACAATTCAGGCAGATGAAAGTGAATACCAAACTTCGTAATACATAATTGGTATGAATACCAAACTTACTGAAGAAATTCAATGTTATATAAATACAGTGCGGCCACATGATTTGATGATAAAAAATGTTGTAACTATAGTATACAGGAAATGTTACAATTTAGTAGAATTAAATTTGTAACGAAAATGCTAAACACACCACTTATATTAAACCAAAACTATTGCTGGAAACAAATAGCTGCGAAATCTCTGATGCGATCGTTGGTGCGGGACCTGTAAATAGTTAGTTAGAGACATGAACGTCTGTTGTTGGCGGTTTGAAAATAGCAAGCTTAAGGATTGTGATGATGGGCAACGTTTCATATATATATCATCGACTATACTAACGATCCAACTAAATGTTGTGTGGGAACTACAGTCAGGTAAAAGGCCAAAATTGGCTGGCAAATACGTATCACGTAATATGTACGAATAATCGTTCATTTAACTGGACACGGGAATAGATTAATAGCCACTAGAATTATTAAAACAGGGGTGAAATTATGTACAAGGACACTTGGCATAATTGATAACAAAGTATTAAAACCTTGGGTTACACTCAGTCGACATCCTGGTGTAATTATTAAACAAAGTATTAAAATCTTGTTACAGTTTAAGTCCCCAATTAGTTGGAATATTTAAACTTCGGGTATAAGGATAATTTGACGAGGACACTCGCACTTTATATTTATGACTGATGGACTGTTATGGACAAAAACCAGACGGACATATTAAATAATCCAGGACAAAGGACAATTAACCCATGGGCATAAAACTAAAATCAACAAGTCAAACATCATGATTACGGAAGTTTAAATAAGCATAATTCTTTTATTTCATATTTAATTTCCTTTATTTTATATTTAATTGCACTTCTAATTATCGCATTTTTATTTATTGTTATTGTATTTAATTGCACTTTTAATTATCGTACTTTTTTTTATTATCGCAATTTTATTTTATCGCACTTTTATTATTCGCAATTTCATTATCGTTATTTACTTTACGCTTAAAATTAAGTCTTTTATTTATTTAATATTTTACATTTTGTTTTAACTGTAACTAAAGTTTTTTAAAATCGACAAACCGGTCATTAAACGGTAAAAACTCCCCTTTATAATAATAATATTACTTATATATATATTTGTATTTTTATAAAAGTAAACTAATATAGCGTTAAGCTTTGTTTAAAGATTTTCCCTGTGGAACGAACCGGACTTACTAAAAACTACACTACTGTACGATTAGGTACACTGCCTGTAAGTGTTGTAGCAAGGTTTAAGTATATCCATTCAATAAATAAATAAATATCTTGTGTAAAATTGTATCGTATTTAATAGCATTTCCTTGTAAAATATAAAGCTATTTTATATACACCTCGCACAAATATCAAGTATTTTTGTCAAAAATACTTGATATTTGTGCGAGGTGTATATAAAATAGCTTTATATTTTACAAGGAAATGCTATTAAATACGATACAATTTTACACAAGATATTTATTTATTTATTGAATGGATATACTTAAACCTTGCTACAACACTTATAGGCAGTGTACCTAATCGTACAGTAGTGTAGTTTTTAGTAAGTCCGGTTCGTTCCACAGGAAAAATCTTTAAACAAAGCTTAACGCTATATTAGTTTACTTTTATAAAAATACAAATATATATATAAGTAATATTATTATTATAAAGGGGAATTTTTACCGTTTAATGACCGGTTTGTCGATTTTAAAAAACTTTAGTTACAGTTAAAACAAAATGTAAAATATTAAATAAATAAAAGACTTAATTTTAAGCGTAAAGTAAATAACGATAATGAAATTGCGAATAATAAAAGTGCGATAAAATAAACTTGCGATAATAAAAAAAAGTACGATAATTAAAAGTGCAATTAAATACAATAACAATAAATAAAAATGCGATAATTAGAAGTGCAATTAAATATAAAATAAAGGAAATTAAATATGAAATAAAAGAATTATGCTTATTTAAACTTCCGTAATCATGATGTTTGACGTGTTGATTTTAGTTTTATGCCCATGGGTTAATTGTCCTTTGTCCTGGATTATTTAATATGTTCGTCTGGTTTTTGTCCATAACAGTCCATCAGTCATAAATATAAAGTGCGAGTGTCCTCGTCAAATTATCCTTATACCCGAAGTTTAAATATTCCAACTAATTGGGGACTTAAACTTCTGTAACAAGATTTTAATACTCTGTTTAATAATTACACCAGGATGTCGACTGAGTGTAACCCAAGGTTTTAATACTTTGTTATCAATTATGCCAAGTGTCCTTGTACATAATTTCACCCCTGTTTTAATAATTCTAGTGGCTATTAATCCATTCCCGTGTCCGGTTAAATGAACGATTATTCGTACATATAAATACCCCGCCCATCGTGTCCGATCGAGTGTATATGGTTATTTATAGGGACGTCCAATTGTAAATCTTTATATTAACATTAACAAACTATCATTTAGTTAAACAAATATAAAGCCCATTAATAGCCCATAGTCTAATTTTCACAAGTGTCGTTCTTTTGTCCAAACCCCAATTATGGTACAAAGCCCAATTACCCAATTTTAGTAATTAGCCCAACATCATGATTACTTCGGATTAAATAAGCATAATAATAACTTAGCTACGAGACATTAAATTAAAAAGGTTGAACATAACTTACAATGATTAAAAATAGCGTAGCGTTACACGGACAGAATTTCGACTTACACCCTTACAACATTCGCTAACATACCCTTATTATTAGGATTTAAAATTAAAATTAAAATTAAAATATAAATATAAATATAAATATTACGTTGAGTGAAGAAGAAAAAGATGTTTTTATTTTGGCCAAAACGCGTTGAATTTATAGGACCTGGGCTGGATTTCAGAGCCATGCGATCGCATGAATTTTGTGCCTCAAGGCCATGCGATCGCATGGCCAGCTGGGAGAAGTCACATTTCTTTGTTTTCTTTCTTGCCGACGTTTATAAATAATAATATAATATATAAATAATTATAAGAATTATTTAAATATTATATTTTATTTATGTGCATAGTTAACTTGTAATTTTTAGTCCGTTACGTCGAGCGTTGAGAGTTGACTCTGGTCCCGGTTCCGGATTTTCGAACGTCCTTGCGTACAATTTAATATCTTGTACTTTGCGTTTTGAATCTTGTACTCTTGTAATTTTGAGACGTTTCTTATCAATAATTGGAACCTCATTGATTGTATTTTGTACTTTTGAGCTTTTTGGTCATTTGCGTCTTCAATTCGTCGAATCTGTCTTTTATCTTCACCTTTTATTATTTAAACGAATATCACTTGTAAATAGAACAGTTGCAACTAAAAGCTTGTCTTTCTTGAGGAATAATGCTATAAAATATATGTTCGTTTTTAGCATTATCACTTGTACTAACCTGTTAACGAACGGGCTAGGTTGAATCGAGATTCATAGTCTGTGTTTCCAATACTTAAGACAAATAGGTTTCGGGTATGAGTTTTTGAAACACTGTAATTAATTGTAAATATCGTGTGAGTAGGAATGTAGCAGAAAACATAAAAGATGTATAAATGTTTGAAATTACCTTAAATTTCCAGAGTATCTCTAGATGGCGTTGGTCGTTTATCTGGGTTGTCTAAGACACAAATGAAAAATTATAATCAGATATTTGTAGTACACATAATTTTGGTAGTCCACAGTTAAAATTGAATATATAACTTAATAAAGATATGTATTAGAAATGATTCCTTGAGCGTTACCATTACAAAGTTTGGTTGAGGTTGAAGAACGTTTCTTTGTAAACAACATTTTTTGTGTGTCCCTTCAATCGCTCATCACTATCATCAATCATGACTATTTTAAGACCATTTGGGGTTGTGACACGTGAGAAGGCGACATATAGTTGTCCGTGGCTAAATACCGGTTTAGGGAGGTAGAGACCGACCAAATTAAGTGACTGCCCCTGGCTTTTGTTAATCGTCATAGCGTAACACGGTTTGACAGGGAATTGGATTCGTTGCATAACAAATGGCCACTTTGCTTGTGCTGAGGTGAGGACAATTCTGTGGATTATTACCGTTGAACCTATATGCGATCCCGTAATGATGCGAGCCCGGAGTACAAACTTTTGAAATGCTATTATGATCAGTCGCATACCATTACATAGCCCGCCACTGGGATGTAGATTTCACAACAACATTATTGGCTGGCCTATTTTTAACTTTAATTTGTGAGGAGGCACACCAGGAAAATCGAGCTTGTTTAAATATTCCACCGGGTATGATTGTTGCTGTTCGATGCTGTCGGTGGAGCCTTTGCAAATTTCATCCGAGCTTTTGAATGTCATTGTTTCACCTTGTAGTTTCTTAAACATGTGCTTGTTAATCGCATCTGCGTCATCATTTCTGGGGGTCAATATTGCCCTTTCTCGCAAATAGTCTTCATCGTCCTGCCTTGAAGCGAAATCTGGGAAAATGGTATCAACAATTGTTTCAATTGGGTTTATTCCGTGTTTTACAATGAATTCCTCGGGAATCTTTATCCATGATGGTTCATAATCTCCATCTTTAGATGATGCAGGCACGTTACCATCTCCCACGTCTAGGACCCATTTATTGAATGTCCGTTTTCGATTATCTATTTGGCCATCAACAGTGTATTCGTTCACCCTCATAATGCGTGATAGGGTATGTAGGTGACAGAATTTCCACAATTCAGATCTCTTAGAGTTTTATCCAATACTTCAAAGGCGTACCACCAAATAACTTTTGTCTATTTGCCTCATTTTTAGAACCTAAAATATCTCTTAGAGTTTTATCCAATACTTCAAAGGCATACCTTTGAGTCATAGGTGCTTCATCCCAGATTATTAGTCTCGCTTCGTGCATTAGCGCCGCCAAATGCGTTTTTTGTTTTATACCGCAGGTGCTATTCTCCATCAGTTCGAGTGGGATAACAAATCGACTGTGTGCAGTCCGCCCACCGGGTAGTAACAATGAAGCGATTCCTACATTTTCAAGGCGTTACATTTTGTTAATTTAGTGTAAACAACACACCTACGTAGTATGTGCATGATGTTTGGTGTAGGAAAATATGATATAATATTAGAGTATGTCAGGTCGTGTTAGACATACTGATGCCTTATATTTTAAAAAAATGTGCCACAAATAATGGCTGATGGAAAATGAAAAAAATAAAAATTTAAGTAAAAAAAACATACCTGATGATGCAACTGCTAGCGCAATCATTTCCTCAGATCTGAGTTTTGTTAGAATAGTATTGTATAAAAAAGTCTTCCCAGTCCCACCTGGGCCATATAAGAAATACAGCCCGCCTTCCTGATTTGTGACCGCTTTGATTAGCCGCTCATATAGTGCGAGTTGTTCAGTGTTAAGAGACCTGAACAGGTTGTCATGCAAGTTCTTCATTTCCTTTATGTTGTAATTTAACTCTTCTCGGATCAAGCGATTGTCCAATTGAGTTAGCAGAGATTCGTCAGGCTGTGGCAGAGATGGGAAATCAGAGAGTGACTTCTCGTGTTTATGTAAAACTCCCTGTATTTCTACCAAACAGTAATTTTTAATCTGAGAATCGGTTAGGGTCAAATCTGGGAAGTTGATGATTTTTCTTTTTTTATGAAGAATGTCGTCGGCTAAATCTTCCCAGTGTTGTTCCCATAGTTTGAGTGGGTTTGTTATATTGTAAAAGAGTAGCATGGTTACGAATAAATCGCGAAGTTGCGCACCTGATGCCCAGATTTTTGCTTCAGAAATAGCTTCTGTCCATTACCTATCATCGTGGAGTAAACCGTACGCGAAGCAAACGTCTTTGAAAGTGTGGTGTAACGTACCATCAACCGTACGGAGTTCTTCAAATGAACGTGGTCCCTTTACAATGTTTAACAACATTCTTAGATAGTAACGCTCACCGAACGCTGGATTTGAATAGACAATACGACCAATTGAGGGTCTTAGCTTTCTGGGGGCCCATTCTTTTGCATCATTATTCCAGATATACTCTTTAGGGATTTTTGCGTATGTAAGGTTCCGCGCTTTCGGATCTTGTTTATTAAGCTCAAACCATTGTGTGAACATGGTTTCTTTGATGCTTGGCCGTTGTAGGAGGGTCGGAAGATATTGTGAATCATGTAGAGTGACCGACTGCTGGTTTGGTAGATGATATGATAGCTTAATCACGGACGGCTTAGAGAAGTGGATGTCGTAAGAAAATAATCTCCATACAGCTTCGCACGGAGATAAATAGCGGCAATCCAAATAATTCTTGATTTCATCGACGTCAATAATTTTTTCAGGATGTCTGATGAGTTTTGTGCGGGTAATACGTTTTCTTGTATGACGATTGTGGCTCGATCTGGCCCTTTATTTAAGTATTTGAATAGATACTTAATCGCTCGAGATCTATTACACCACTCGACATTGATATGTGCGTTGTATCTGATCAACATATATCTATTGTAGGGCACGATAAAACTGTTGTCTAGTGTTGTTTTACCTTTTTTAACATTGACACCGTTGTTGCGTCGTCTATAGTTAGCGTACCCGTCTTCATCGATTATGGTCTCGGAATAATATGGCTTAGGGAAATGTTTTGAGCATTGGTTATCAATCATACATGGGGCAACTTTGTGTTGACGACCGCATGGGTCGTGTAACATGAACTCTGTGACAGCCTTGTATCCATCGGGATCATGTTTCTCGCTAGGAATTTCGGCCGATATGAGATCATTGATGTCTTCTGGTGTCTTGCATTTGTATGCACAGGTTAACCAAATTAAGATATGGACATGCGGCAACCCACGTTTTTGGAATTCAATAATATGTATACCTGCCAGTAAACAATTCACGCAATTCACGGGTAAGTATAGGAGGACATGCATTATTACAAAGTGTGCACATACATATTACAATAGGTATAACTTTTAAAATTTAAAAATATTTTTTTACATATAGAATGTTGGCAAGTGTTACTATTAATATAGACTTTTAAATATTCTAAGTTTCCTGCTTTATAGGGAAAAAAATTGTGCTTAAGACTATTAATATACAAACATCTGAAAGAGATTTTTACTCAGGGCTAATGATATGAGCCTTTATTAGCAAAATGAATAATGGGGGAAAACCAACACAATCAAATTCATAAACCTATTATCCATAACCCCACTATTTATCTCATATATTTCCGCGTCTTCGGTTACTGATCTATGGGATTATTTATTTGTAATGACAAAAGTTATCCGCAGCCCTATAGATGTTCATGTGTTAAAAATAATTTTTAAATAAATCAGTATGATTCAAGCTTTATGAGACCACTGGCATTTTGAATAATACCTATAATATATATACCTGCAAGTAGGCAATGCGCGGGACATTTTCCTGAAGTCGTACTGCAGGTTATATGTAGGTGGTTTGGTGGTGAAAAAATTGGAAAAAGCAGAAGGTACATGTTTCTGTAATGCAACTACATTAAGTACTCTTCTTTAATTAGGTCATGTATTTATATTTATATGTTAACATATATACAGTGAATTGCATATACCTGGGAAATGATTGTATTCTATAATAAAATAAATTTGATCATGATTTAGCCCATTTTGAGGTTTGTACTTATAGCATTTATTATTTACGGGAGAAACAGTGGGCAAACTGCTCCAGCATTGCAGTTAAATAGGTAAAGAAGTTGAAGGGTAGGGCATACCTGTAATGAGTTATGCACATGCTGATAATAAAATTTGGGAAATGATGTGTATATAGTACCTGCTTCGCATGTCCCGAAGATGTTTCCTTTCATTATATCATTCATGAGGTTGTCTAGTTTTTGTTGAAGACTCTCGCTACAATTTCAGGACGGTCCGGTGCTCGCTGGCCCTCGATAAAGGATAGCATACCTTCTATTTCTGGCCATTTTGGGTTAGAAGTGAAGGTAATGAATAAGTTCGGGTTATCGAATTCACGACACAAAGCCATAGCATCTTGGTAGTTTTGAAGCATGTAGCGTGGACTGCCTGTGTGTAAGGATGGTAAAATTATTCGTTTTCCAATTGAAGCGGCTTTGGTGTCGCCCCTTGTTACCGCATCGCATACGTTGTTGTATAGATCGGTGCACAGTTCGTTTTGGTGATTTCTCAAATACTTAAGCCTTTGTTCTTCGACTGCTGTATAAGCGTCAACCAAGTATTGTTGGAATAACCACCCACCCCTAAGTAGGGTCGTACCTTCGTTTTCCCGTTGCTGAATTCTGTAGCAGTAAAATTCTCGCATGGTGATGTAACCCCGTGAAGTTTTCCTCCTTCCACTGTTACAATGGTAGGGTATGTTTTCATGATAGCCAGTTTCACCATATGGGAAGAGTAATGGGTACTGTAATGCCATATATAATTGATGGAGCTCAGAGATTCTTTGGGGTGCGCAGTTGCGTTGTTGTACAATAATATCATGTGAAGAATTACAGTGACCAAAGTCGCTAGTGATAAGAGCTGCCACCTCACCAACGTTTGGTGCGTTATACTGACGGGAGTTTGATATTTTTGCAAGCAATCGAAGTGTGCAGTCGACGGATGTATTGTTACTGGCCCAATCACGTGCCATACGAAATGCCTGTGCGACCGCACTAAATTCATCGAGCATGGTAATCAAGCTATTAGTTAAGGTTTCGTCTACTGTCTCTCTCGAATCACCTCCTAAAAAAGCCGACATGCGGTTTGCAGCCTCATTCTGTGTGTCATAAAAATATAGCTGTGCATACCTTGGTGATCGTCCGTCCTCCTGTAAGAGTGAACCAATCTTATGATATGTTTGCCCGCTTATTCTAAATGTGTATGGGCCGCGGCCCCGGTTGATGGTGTGGTCAATCCGTGCTCCGAAAGATGTAAATGAAAACATGCTGTTATATACCCTTATTTGCTCTTGAAATCTTGTGGTTGAGGTGTCAGTATAATCAAGTAATCTCATCAAAAGAGGAGGTGGGGAATTGAGTTTTGGCAGGAGTATTTTCTCATTTTGGCAGCAAATTGAAAAAGTTAGTTTTTTGGTATGTTTTGGTTTATTGTGTCTTTCGTCGTACCACATAGTTGCGTTGCAAGTAGGACACTTGAATGTAGGAGGTCCTTGATTATGATATTCGACGTTGATAGCTGCCCAAGTCAGAATAGGTAAGTGTTAATATGATGCACATAATTCCCGAACAAAGTAACTTTTTTTTGAATCTTTTGCAACATGACAATGTAGATGCATCGTTGTAATTCCGTTTATAAATAATTAGCGGTTAGTCAACAGGGGATGTTGGTAGTTGTTACCTGAAGAGTTGGCTGCGCGCCTTTGGATGGTCTTTTTGCAACGATCTGAGACGGGCCGTATCGTGTCTGTGCAATTAAAACTGTGTGTTAAAACACTGTGACATTGTACATGAAAGATACATTATTTAACATGTTACTTACTTGTGGTGCCAACTTCATCACGATAAATTACAGGTGCATGTGTATCGGCTGTGGAGATAATATTGTTTTCAGTCAGGTGGATAAGGTGAAATGAGTGTTAATGCAAATACATTTACAGGTACGTTATTGATTGATGTGTTAGGACAGTGATGTCGTAAAATGTAGTTACCGAATGATAGTGGAGAACCTGGACCAATTAGTTTAAGTCCGACAAATTGTTGTGTTCTGGTGCTATTTGGTGAATTTGTTGAATGAATCATTATTGAATGCCCTAGCATGTTTGTGAAACCGGGGAGCTCTGTATTGAAAGCTGTTCCTGCATAATAGTGTCTCCCGAAACTAAATGTGTGGCATGTTAAATCTACGTTTACAAAATAAGGCTGAGGGATTAAAGCCGAACCTGAGATGTTGGTGCAGGCGTCATTTAACATGAGCCCATGGTACATTTGTGGTTTCCCATAACGCGTGAGGGTTGTTGATGAGTAGATTGATATAGGGCCATTTAGGAATTTTGACATGCATATGGTGCTCCTTCCCACTGCAATTTAAGCAAAGAAAGCTGAATGCCATGGATTGTTAGTAAATATATTCAATACTTGATAATGAAGGTCATACCTGGGGAGATATTCGTAGAAGTGGATGGTTTTTGACTTGTAGACATTGAAGCTTGAGGAGATATAACTTGCTCAAACTAGATTTATAGTGGCATATAACTTGTGTGGGTTGAAGAGCAAAGGGTGCTGAAGTGGAAGTTCAAAGGGAGTGATAATTAATATTGGTATTTAATAGATATATACAAACATAGATAGATTCATATAACATGTACATATATCTGTATATATACATACATACAAATGTGTACATATATATATATATATACATATATCTGTATAAATACATTCATACATACGTATGTATAGATGCTTACATATACATATATATGTATATATACATACATAAATATGTATATATGTATATATAGGTATACATATACATATGTGTATATATATATATATATATATATATATATATATATATATATATATATACATACAGACATAAATACTTATACATATAGGTAAAAATCTTTAGGCACGACTGTACGTTGGGTCAATCTGAAAGATTTGATATCAGTTTCTACTTTATATGTAATTACGTTTGTAAGTCAAACAATATCAGTGCAAAGTTTTGTTTAGAAAAGGAATATAGGCCAAAGTCGGGCAAAGTATATTTTCACGCCATAAAAGTTTTTAAAGGGATTTGTTTACCAAATCAAGATATCAAGTATAATGCTGGAAACAGAACTTTTAGTAGTACCTTTTGGGTGATCTACATATAATCGGCAGCCTGAAATTCACCGAATGAATCTGATTTGCTCCTTATTAGCCTTGTTTTATTACCTCTTTTTTCTACAACCTGGTGCACAAATGTGAAATATTGCATCACAGCACTGCACAAACATATTTTTGGAGTGAAGAAATAAATAGAATGTGTTATGAACATTTGGAAAAAAAGATAAAAACATTCATTACCAATCTTAAAAAGGTAGTGACAAACATAAGTCTAGTAACAAATATTATTATTCTACATGATGTAATTCAAAGATCTCCAAAAAATAAAAATAAAAATAAAAAAAAATTAACCAACACCCAAATTTTTTTAAAAAAAAATAATTAATAAAATTTATTCGACATTGGGATCTACATCTACATACAGAGTAGTATTTAAGGTCCTCGTGAAATGAAACTTATACAAATAGAGGGAAAAAACAGCCTACATACATGTTAACCCTAACGATGATTCAATGTTTTTTACCCTTTCCATCTCATGACATAATATATAGTCTCCACCTCCTGCATAATTTGCATCCCTGCTACTGGTTTGTAAGCAAGCCGTAAATTTCCCCACCGAATCAAGAATGGCGCAAAGGTTACTTGGTAACAATGCCTAACAATACATGTAAAGTAAACCACCAAATTAGTAGGCATTGATGCATCAGCAGTGTCAACAAAGCTAACATAGGAGAACCAAATAGTTTGGCAGGAAACAAAAATAGGGATATTTACCTGCAAGTAAATGCGTATGACGAACTAACAAAAGATGATGTATACCAAACCCAAAGCTTCAACAAAAAGTACCAAGCATATAAATGATAACTGATTCAGTGGTTACAAAATTATCAACATGATCAAAATAATAAACATTAAACATTTTAGAATCATAAGTGGATGTGCCGGGACACAAAGGTATCTGTAAGCCCAAAACCAGGGGCTATATTATTGCAGACAGTATCAAAAACCAAAAACACACCAAAATTCAAATTGTTCGGGAATGCATATTCAAAAACAAAAGCCCTAATATTGGGCAACAAAGAGAACTCAACATAACTATAATTAAGTAGTTTGAGTTATTTATCTTTACGCCTGGAAAACATCCTATGCATCAGATGCCTCAGCCGTATCGCCCTGCTCTTCGTCTCCTTTTTCGTTTTCCTCCTCTGAGTCACTGGTTACAATGAACCTATATAATTTGAAAATGTTGCAGCTAATAAGTTGTGATGCCCCGTACAAAACCATAGTGTACAAATCATCAACAACAGGATCATTACAAGGTTAAGTACTATATGCTGTAATTAAAGAAGTTGCATTCACGATAAAAAGGTGATGTCATAACCGACATCAAATGTTTTACATTTCAAAAGCATGCTTCACTAAGTAGAAGCAAATAAATAAGTGTACGTGACCCCAAAGGTCGTTACATAACATAGTTTCAAAAGTAAATAAGTTTGAATGCAAGATAAGTAGTCATGCGATAACAACTCTAAGCAGCGGGTTCTACAGCACGACTAGTACACAGCAGAAGCAACCTCAAGCACCTGAGAAATACATGCTTAAAAATGTCAACACAAAGGTTGGTGAGCTATAGTTTAAGTATAACAGTATGTAAGGTAGGCCACGAGATTTCAGTGCTACAAAGAGCGTTTCAAAACAGTATGATAAAGTATATGTTAACCGTGGGCACTTGGTAACTAACTTAACGTTTATACCCCCTGAAAGTACACTTGGCAAGTGCGTATGTCTACGAAGTATTAAACACTCGTTAAATGCTAGCGCGACTAGCCCGAGTGGGGATGTCAAACCCTATGGATCCATATCTAAGATTCGCGTTCACGGTTCAAAAACCGATGATTAAACGTTACCGAGCTAAAGGGAATGTTTATGCCGTTGTATAACCCACACATATATAAGTTTAAGTACTCGTGCCTAGTATGTAAAACATAAAATCCGCATGTATTCTCAGTTCCCAAAATAAGTTAAAGTAAAAAGGGAATGCTATAACTCACAATGATATGTAGCGGTAAAGTAGTAGTCGGGAAAGGTGAGCAAGTAAATGGTCCGAAGTCCTCAACCTAAGTCAAATAGTACTAAGTCAGTAAATCGTCTTAATAGATTTAAAAGTATGTATTTAAGGTCTTAAGGGTCATCATCATTCATCATTAAACAAAAGGCGTAAGGTAAGTTTCGTTTATGAAAGTAGTTTAAAACAAAGGCTGACTTCTATCAGTCACCACGGCCTCTACCCTTACTGAATTAAGGTGATACCAGTGGCCATGGCTCCATCTATGAGTCCCTTAAGTGTGGTAAAATTTACAGAAGCAAACTTGTCTTGGTTTGACCGTGGCGACGGTCTAAGTGCGAGTAGGTCAGAAATTTCTGCACAACGTTAAAGGACATAGTAACGATCGAAGGGCCATAATTCCTAAACCGTAACTCGGATTAAGACGAGTCCTATATGAAAAGTTATCTATTCGAAAAGTTATATCTAAAAATCAAGGTTAGAACAGCCCAGGTCTTCTGGTCTGTTCCAGAAGCATCAGGTCAGTAGGTTTTGGACAGAACAGTGAGTTTAAAAAGGGTTCCGGTGGTCTTGGTGCTTGATGTTCATCATGGTTCTCATCCTTGATGCATATAGCTTCAAGTGTACAACTCATTGATGTGTCTACATCATCTTAACCAAGTCTTGACCATCATAACCCTAGTGCAAGTCTAAGACATGAAGCACAACTCACTTAAGAGTTGTATGAAGTTTGATGAACCAAAGTTACATCAAAGTCTTAGATCTAACACATACATGAACTATAAACTTGAAAGTTAACTAACTAATCAAGATCATAAGTAGTAGAACATAGTTCTTAGTTTGATATTGAAGATCCAAGACTCAAAAGTCTAGATCCAAAGTTATATTTAAAGAAAACTTATTTGTGTGTTTTTGAACTTTCAAAGTTAACTTAATTTATTCAAGAGATATGAGATCAAGACTAACTTGTAGTACTTGACCATATAAACTAACTAGATGAAATTAAAGTGCATAATAATGAAGAAGTAACTAAGTAAACAAGAAAAGGTTCATGGTTGTTCATACTTTAAAGATTCAAACCAAAGTTTGATCTTTAGAAAGTAAACTTTAAAGTTTACTTCATGAACTTCAAGTATGTCTTTCAACCATGAACTTTATAAACTTTGAACAAGTATTTAGTGGAGATCATAAACTAGAGAGTTTATGTCTTGTATGTTCTTGAAGATTCAAGATAAAAGAAGAATTAAACTAAGAAGTTTGATTCTTGAAAACATGCAAGTAAATAAAGATAATAACAACTAGTAATCAACACAAGTAACAAAAGATTATAACAATCAAAGAATGATGATGAATTAAGGGTGCTAGAAATCGGTTTTGTTTAAGAAAAAAGGAGAGAAGAATGCTTCAAGTTACTTACAAAAGTTAGAGAGAAAGGAGAGAAAATGAAAGTAAGTTTGAAGTGTGTTTTGAATGAGAGAATGAGAGTGAGTAAGTAATGCATAAAATGAAACAAAACTCCCCCACCCTTGCAAATAGGCCGACGGTTTTGGGGTTCCAAGGGGGGGAGGGATTAGTCCACAAGTCCATTGCATGTTAAAGGTTCAAAAGTTGGTTATTAGATGTATTTGCATGGGAAGGATGAGTAAGTAAATGGTAACTAGATTCCTTAAGTGTTTAGTCCATTTAGTTAAGTTTGAAAGTAATACTTACATGTAGTATGGGCTAACTAAGTCCACTAGTAGTGTAGGGTGGGCTTGGAAGTCCAATAACATGAGTCCATTACACTAATAAAGCCCAAGTTCAAATAAATCACAAGTTAAACCAATTAAAGCCCAAGTAACTAACTAATTGCCTTAGTTAATTAAAATGATCAATAAATTTAATCATGAATGCAAATAATATCTAAAAATATTATTCGTGAAAGTCCCGGGTGTCACAAAGACGTTTCGGGCACTTAAAAGTCAAGTACGGGCAATCATGGTAACATGTAAATGTAATAACATACATTCGTTTAATCACACGTATTAATAATAATAATTATTAATAAATAAATGTTGGAAATTCCAGGGTCGTTACATTACCCACCTGTTAAAGAAAATTTCGTCCCGAAATTTAAGCTGAGGTAGATGGAGGAGTCTGGAAAAGGTGAGGATATTTCCGCATCATTTGATCCTCTCGTTCCCAAGTAAACTCAGGTCCTCGTTTGGCATTCCATCGTACTCGAACGATCAGAATCTTGTTGCGTTTCAAAGTTTTGACCTCACGATCCATAATCTCAACTAGTTCTTCCACAAAGTGGAGTTTGTCGTCAATCATAAGCTCCTCAAGTGGTATGATAAGTTCAGGTGCAGCAAGACACTTCTTCAAGTTTGACACATGGAAGGTAGGATGAACTGAGCTCAATTGTGCTGGTAGATCCAAATGATATGTAACGGGTCCAACACGTTCCAAGATTTCAAAAGGACCAATGTATCGTGGGTTTAACTTTCCACGTTTTCCAAAACGAATCACACCCTTCCAAGGTGCAACCTTCAACATTACACGATCACCAACGTTGAATTCAAAGTCTTTACGTTTAAGATCGGCATAACTCTTTTGGCGATCACGGGCAGTCTTAAGTCTAGCTTGAATCTGAGCAATCTTCTCCGTGGTTTCGTGGACTACCTCGGGTCCGGTGATTTGCTTTTCGCCTACTTCAGCCCAACAAATAGGAGATCGGCACTTACGGCCATACAATGCTTCAAAAGGTGCAGCATTAATGCTAGAGTGATAACTGTTGTTGTACGAGAATTCGGCAAGTGGCAAATGTCTTTCCCAGGCCTTTCCAAAATCAATGACACATGCACTGAACTTGTCCTCCAAGGTCTGAATCGTGCGTTCACTTTGCCCGTCAGTCTGAGGGTGATAAGCAGTACTCATGTCAAGACGAGTTCCCATGGCTTCTTGCAAAGAACGCCAAAATCTAGAAGCAAAACGGGGATCGCGATCGGAGATGATCGATAAAGGTACACCATGACGAGATACAACCTCTTTGATGTATAACTGAGCAAGTCTCTCCATTGTATCAGTTTCCTTCATCGCTAGAAAGTGTGCAGATTTGGTAAGGCGGTCAACAATAACCCAAATAGTATCGTATCCGCCCACCGTCTTTGGTAGCTTAGTAATGAAATCCATTGTTATCCTTTCCCACTTCCATTGTGGGATCTCCGGTTGCTGAAGTAAACCAGAAGGTCTCTGATGCTCGACTTTAACCTTCGAGCAAGTCAAACACTTACCAACATAAGTCGCATCGTCCTTCTTAAGATTCGGCCACCAATACTGTTCTTTAAGGTCGTGGTACATCTTTCCCGCTCCAGGATGAATTGAATATCTCGACTTGTGTGCTTCATCAAGTATCAGGTTCCGTAGATCTCCATAAAGAGGTACCCAAATTCTTCCAGCATAACATCGGAGTCCAGACTCCCTAACCTCGAATCGAGAGACAAGTATGTTCAAATGTTCGTGAGATATATTCTCCTCCTTGAGAGCCTCAACTTGGGCTACTATGATCTGGTTGTTGAGGTTCGAATGAATGGTGATGTTCAGAGCCCTAACACGAAGAGGTGCCGTCCTCTCCTTTCGGCTTAAAGCGTCAGCTACAACATTGGCCTTGCCAGGGTGATAACGGAGTTCACAATCGTAGTCATTGAGCGTCTCGATCCATCGACGCTGTCTCATATTCAGTTGCTTCTGATCAAAGATGTGCTGGAGACTCTTGTGATCGGTGAAAATAGTGCTCTTAGTTCCATACAAATAATGTCTCCACAATTTGAGCGCAAAGACAATGGCTCCAAGTTCAAGATCATGCGTAGTGTAGTTCCGCTCGTGAATCTTCAATTGGCGGGAGGCATAGGCAATAACCTTTGATCGTTGCATCAGTACACAACCAAAACCACTCTTCGATGCATCACAATAAACAACGAAATCGTCACTGCCTTCGGGAAGCGATAGGATAGGTGCGGAGGTTAATTTCTTCTTCAAAGTTTGGAATGCTGATTCGTGTGCGGGTTCCCAAATGAACTTCTTCCCTTTGTGAGTCAGCGCGGTCAAAGGACGCGCAATCAGAGAAAATCCTTCGATAAACCTTCGATAATAACCGGCGAGACCTAGGAATTGGCGAATATGCGTTGGAGTAGTGGGGGTCTCCCACTTGCTGATGGCTTTAATCTTGGCGGGATCAACCTTGATACCCTGGTCGCTTACAACATGACCCAAAAATTGTACTTTCTTCAACCAAAATTCGCACTTGGAGAATTTGGCTTAAAGTTGCTCTTGTCTTAAGAGTTCAAGCACTAACCAGAGGTGTTGCTCATGTTCTTATTCGCTCTTAGAGTAGATGAGGATATCATCTATGAAGACGATAACAAACTTGTCTAAGTAAGGCTTGCAGACACGATTCATGAGGTCCATGAAAACGGCAGGTGCATTTGTCAAACCGAATGGCATTACAAGAAACTCATAATGACCATAGCGGGTTCTGAATGCAGTTTTCATCACGTCACTTTCCTTCACCCTCAGCTGGTGATATCCGGATCGCAAATCGATCTTTGAATAAACGCTCGATCCTTGTAGTTGATCAAAAAGATCATCAATTCGTGGAAGAGGATATCGATTCTTGATTGTCAATTTGTTGAGCTCACGGTAGTCGATACACATACGAAAGGATCCATCCTTCTTCTTCACAAGCAGAACAGGTGCGCCCCAAGGCGAGAAACTTGGTTGGATAAATCCTCGGTCAAGTAGCTCTTGTAGTTGACTCTGTAATTCTTGCATCTCGGAAGGTGCGAGTCTATAAGGTGCGCTAGCTACAGGTGCAGCTCCTGGCACTAAGTCAATCTGAAACTCTACTGCTCTCTGCGGCGGTAATCCAGGCAATTCTTCTGGGAAGACATCGGAGAATTCGTTCACAATTCGAACGTCGTTCACGCTCTTCACCTCAGTTTCTACCGCTTTCACATGTGCTAGGACAGCAAAACGTCCCTTCTTCATAATCTTTTGCGCTTTCACGCAACTAATGAGGTTCAACTTCAAGGTACATCTCTCTCCATAGATAACCAGTGGTTCGCCATCTCCTTGCGGTATGCGAAGTGCTTTATCTCCACAGATAATATCGGCCTTTATCTTGCTCAACCAATCCATACCGACGATCACGTCAAAACTTCCCAGTTTGATAGGTATCAAGTCAATTTCGAAATCTGCACTAGCTATGTTGATAACAGCTCTACGACTAATATGGTCAACCTTTTCAAGTTTTCCATTTGCGACCTCGACAAGCATACTCTCTTTTAACGGGACTAATGACCAATTAATCTTATCGCAAAAATGTATACATACATAACTTCTATCCGCACCAGTATCAAACAAGACAGAAGCTAAAAGATTGTTGATTTTGAATATACCTGTCACCAAGTCGGGGTTATCGCGTGCATCCCTTGCATTAACATTGAAGGCTCTACCTCGGGGTGGTCCTCCGTCTTTTCGCTTGTTTGGGCACGCGTTTTTGAAATGGCCCGTCTGTCCACATTCGTAGCACTTCTTCGGTCTATTGGTGTTCGGTTTCCCATTCAAAGTGGTGACCTTGCAGTCCTTTCCGATATGCCCAGCCCGTTGGCACTTCTCACAGACAACATTGCAATATCCAGTATGGTGCTTGTAGCACCGCTTGCATTGTGGTAAGGTTCCTTTGTAGTTCGGGTTGGTGTTGGTGTTGTTGTTGGGATTAGGGTTTCCACCGTTGTTGTGCCTCTTGGCGGGGGTTTGATCGTAGTTTCTCCCCCTGTTGTTGTTGTTGTTGTGGTTGTTGTGGTTGTTATGGTTGTTGTCCCATTTCCTCTTTTCACTACTACCGGCTTCAAACTTAGCCTTCTCCAGCTCGTCAAGGATGATTTGATTCAGGAGAGTATGCGCCATGCGCATTGCTTCGGGAACATTCGGTGGTTTGGATGAGGTAACATTACCCTTGATGGACTTAGGAAGTCCCGAGAAGTATTTCTCCAAGCGCTTAAATTCGGGGGTGACCATGGTCGGACACATCAGTGCTAACTCCAAAAACCTACGATTGTAACTGTTAAGGTCGTTCCCTACGGCCTTCAACTGCATGAATTCAATTTCCATCTTCTGAATTTCGGTTCTCGGACAATACTCATCAATCATAGCCGCCTTGAATTCCTCCCATGGCGTAGCATACGCCTCATCGATACCTTTCGTTTGAGCTAACATGTTCCACCACGTTAGCGCGCCGTCAGATAGCGTGCAAGATGCAAACTTGGTCTTATTATCCTCCGAACAGTTGCTAACTCGGAATACTGATTCAAGTTTCTCGAACCATCTGGTGAGACCAACTGGTCCCTCGGTGCCGCTGAAGTTATGCGGTTTGCAGCTCTGGAATTCCTTGTATGTACACCCATTTCGAACGGGTGGAATAACCGGTGGTGGTGGCGGTGGAGCTTTGAGATTTATTTCTGCTAGGGCTGCAGCGACCCGTTCGTTGATCATGTCCTCAATCTGGGCGGCGGTAGGTGTGGATCTTCCGTTAGCCATGGTATTCTAAACAAAAATTTTGACTCAAGTCAAAATCCAGCATGCAAGTAGTAATAATACAGTATATAGTGACCAACATGGAATCAAAACATGACATGTTATTAAATAATGCATCTAGGTACAAATACCACAGAATCATCGTACAGCAATGTAAATAGAACATCGTGCAAGAATTAAATAACGCAAAGTTCCATTCATTAATAATAATAAGTTTCATACATCTGAATAAGTTCGTACAATACATATGAAATACATGAAACTATAACTAGATTACATCATGAAATCTAAATACAAAGTCCTACGGTGAAGGTGGGTGAACTGCTCCTCGAGCCAACTACTCCTCGAGCTCAGTGACTCGAGCTCGGAGAGTCTCAGTCTCCCTCATCAGTTCCTCGTTAGAGGGAGCTGGTGGGGCAGGCGGTGCAGGTGGGGCGGGTGGTGCCGGTGGTGCTGATGTAGATGGTCCGGCTCTGGATGTAGACGGTACGTCCCTAGATGTAAGTGGTCCGTATCTAAATCTAGGTGGTACGGTTCCAGGAATAGTCAATACGTAACGGGGAACCTTACGTATCTGTGGGTCGGCAGGGTATGGCAAAACTCGTTATATGCAGTAACCCTACGACGATGGCCAAAAGCGTCAGTAAAAGCACGACCTCTATTCACCCCTGGAATGACGGTGTCGTCGAAACGGTACCGCTTCTTCGGCGGGGTGGAGGGTGCCTGAATAGGTCTATCAGCAGGATCCTCATCATCGCTGGAGTCGTCTGATGATGAAGAATCGGCGGATGATGAGTCATCCGAATCGTGTGGTGGTGACACTGGTGGCTGAGCTGGTAATCCGAAGCGTCCGAAGGCGGCCAACATCTGTCTGTGTCTGCCTGGAGGAATCACGACTAAACGTCCGTAGGGAGTGCGTCGGCAAGGCGTGCGCATGTGGTTACGAAACGGCCCTTCCCCGAACTCCGCGGGGATCTCAATACCACCAATGCGGGGCTGTGACCTCGAGGGTCCGGGAGCAGACACTGGGGCAGGTGCACTAGTACCAGCTCCGGAAGTGGAAGCGCCGGGATCACTAGTGGGTGTCGGGGCCGGTGTATCGGCAGTAGCAGCAGGTGTAGCAGTAGGTAGGGCGACGGGGTCTGAGTCTGTACTGCCCGAAATGCCAGCAGGTGGAACATCCGACATCTGAACAAGGAAAAATAAATTTTCCATGTCAGTATGTCATAAAGCAAGCAAATAATAGGCCAACAGTTTAAATCATGTATAACAATAAGTAGCATGGCAATATCAGTAATCGTACGAAACTAGCATGCAATCGAAAGCAAGTAATAGCATGCAGTAGTGAAATCATGTAGTAGCATACGGCATATAGCAGTAACAGTAAGCAGCAGCATGCAGTAAGTTCAGCGGAAACAAGTAAACTAGCAAGTGGTAGATTAGTCCTATTAGTGAATCCTACTCGGGTCGGTCTTAGACTCACTAATGCAACCTAATTCCCTACAACCAATGCTCTGATACCAAATGTGATGCCCCGTACAAAACCATCGTGTACAAATCATCAACAACAAGATCATTACAAGGTTAAGTACTATATGCTGTAATTAAAGAAGTTGCATTCACGATAAAAAGGTGATGTCATAACCGACATCAAATGTTTTACATTTCAAAAGCATGCTTCACTAAGTAGAAGCAAATAAATAAGTGTACGTGACCCCAAAGGTCGTTACATAACATAGTTTCAAAAGTAAATAAGTTTGAATGCAAGATAAGTAGTCATGCGATAACAACTCTAAGCAGCGGGTTCTACAGCACGACTAGTACACAGCGGAAGCAACCTCAAGCACCTGAGAAATACATGCTTAAAAAAGTCAACACAAAGGTTGGTGAGCTATAGTTTAAGTATAACAGTATGTAAGGTAGGCCACGAGATTTCAGTGCTACAAAGAGCGTTTCAAAACAGTATGATAAAGTATATGTTAACCGTGGGCACTTGGTAACTAACTTAACGTTTATACCCCCTGAAAGTACACTTGGCAAGTGCGTATGTCTACGAAGTATTAAACACTCGTTAAATGCTAGCGCGACTAGCCCGAGTGGGGATGCCAAACCCTATGGATCCATATCTAAGATTCACGTTCACGGTTCAAAAACCGATGATTAAACGTTACCGAGCTAAAGGGAATGTTTATGCCGTTGTATAACCCACACATATATAAGTTTAAGTACTCGTGCCTAGTATGTAAAACATAAAATCCGCATGTATTCTCAGTTCCCAAAATAAGTTAAAGTAAAAAGGGAATGCTATAACTCACAATGATATGTAGCGGTAAAGTAGTAGTCGGGAAAGGTGTGCAAGTAAATGGTCCGAAGTCCTCAACCTAAGTCAAATAGTACTAAGTCAGTAAATCGTCTTAATAGATTTAAAAGTATGTATTTAAGGTCTTAAGGGTCATCATCATTCATCATTAAACAAAAGGCGTAAGGTAAGTTTCGTTTATGAAAGTAGTTTAAAACAAAGGCTGACTTCGATCAGTCACCACGGCCTCTACCCTTATTGAATTAAGGTGAGACCAGTGGCCATGGCTCCGTCTATGAGTCCCTTAAGTGTGGTAAAATTTACAGAAGCAAACTCGTCTTGGTTTGACCGTGGCGACGGTCTAAGTGCGAGTAGGTCAGAAATTTCTGCACAACGTTAAAGGACATAGTAACGATCGGAGGGCCATAATTCCTAAACCGTAACTCGGATTAAGACGAGTCCTATATGAAAATTTATCTACTCGAAAAGTTATATCTAAAAATCAAGGTTAGAACAGCCCAGGTCTACTGGTATGTTCCAGAAGCATCAGGTCAGTAGGTTTTGGACAGAACAGTGAGTTTAAAAAGGGTTCCGGTGGTCTTGGTGCTTGATGTTCATCATGGTTCTCATCCTTGATGCATATAGCTTCAAGTGTACAACTCATTGATGTGTATACATCATCTTAACCAAGTCTTGACCATCATAACCCTAGTGCAAGTCTAAGACATGAAGCACAACTCACTTAAGAGTTGTATGAAGTTTGATGAACCAAAGTTACATCAAAGTCTTAGATCTAACACATACATGAACTATAAACTTGAAAGTTAACTAACTAATCAAGATCATAAGTAGTAGAACATAGTTCTTAGTTTGATCTTGAAGATCCAAGACTCAAAAGTCTAGATCCAAAGTTATATTTAAAGAAAACTTATTTGTGTGTTTTTGAACTTTCAAAGTTAACTTAATTTGTTCAAGAGATATGAGATCAAGACTAACTTGTAGTACTTGACCATATAAACTAACTACATGAAATTAAAGTGCATAATAATGAAGAAGTAACTAAGTAAACAAGAAAAGGTTCATGGTTGTTCATACTTTAAAGATTCAAACCAAAGTTTGATCTTTAGAAAGTAAACTTTAAAGTTTACTTCATGAACTTCAAGTATGTCTTTCAACCATGAACTTTATAAACTTTGAACAAGTATTTAGTGGAGATCATAAACTAGAGAGTTTATGTCTTGTATGTTCTTGAAGATTCAAGATAAAAGAAGAATTAAACTAAGAAGTTTGATTCTTGAAAACATGCAAGTAAATAAAGATAATAACAACTAGTAATCAACACAAGTAACAAAAGATTATAACAATCAAAGAATGATGATGAATTAAGGGTGCTAGAAATCGGTTTTGTTTAAGAAAAAAGGAGAGAAGAATGCTTCAAGTTACTTACAAAAGTTAGAGAGAAAGGAGAGAAAATGAAAGTAAGTTTGAAGTGTGTTTTGAATGAGAGAATGAGAGTGAGTAAGTAATGCATAAAATGAAACAAAACTCCCCCACCCTTGCAAATAGGCTGACGGTTTTGGGGTTCCAAGGGGGGGAGGGATTAGTCCACAAGTCCATTGCATGTTAAAGGTTCAAAAGTTGGTTATTAGATGTATTTGCATGGGAAAGATGAGTAAGTAAATGGTAACTAGATTCCTTAAGTGTTTAATCCATTTAGTTAAGTTTGAAAGTAATACTTACATGTAGTATGGGCTAACTAAGTCCACTAGTAGTGTAGGGTGGGCTTGGAAGTCCAATAACATGAGTCCATTATACTAATAAAGCCCAAGTTCAAATAAATCACAAGTTAAACCAATTAATGCCCAAGTAACTAACTAATAGCCTTAGTTAATTAAAATGATCAATAAATTTAATCATGAATGTAAATAATATCTAAAAATATTATTCGTGAAAGTCCCGGGTGTCACAAAGACGTTTCGGGCACTTAAAAGTCAAGTACGGGCAATCATGGTAACATGTAAATGTAATAACATACATTCGTTTAATCACACGTATTAATAATAATAATTATTAATAAATAAACGTTGGAAATTCCAGGGTCGTTACATAAGTAGGATAACATTGGGAACGGCCAGGAATATATATATTAAGTTAAAGTAGATAATAGCTTACTGCTTTTCAAAAAAAAAGATAATAGCTTACTTGCGCCGGTTCGTGCATTCTAAATCTTTATTCGGAGTCGGCACGACAATGTTTCTCTTTTTACCTGCTGTTGTGGAGCCTGACCTGGTGATATCTTTGCCTGGGTTGGTAATGATTGTTGGTGCAATCGGCTCGTCTGCTGGTGCGGGTGGTGGAGTTTCGGGAACCACCTCGTCCGTGTAGACTTTTATGCAGTTGAAGCTTTCGAACATACCGTGATTGTAATATGAGTTTGCCTTCAATAATAGTACATGCTTGGTGTGAATGAGGTTGGCCAGCGCGTTGGGCAATGCAGTCCTGCATGTAGCCTATATACACATATGAAGAGGTAAGTTAGGTAGTCGTAGGTACCAAGTCGACACAATGTAAAAGCGCATTCTAACCTTCTCTAGCTCAAGTAAGAGAGCTGGTGCCGTTGTGTTCGTTAATTGCTCCCCTAACTCGTCAAACACCACCACTACAGTCTCACCGGTCCCGTCCTTGACATTAAATTCAATCCTGAACCTGCCAATTTATAATCTTAGGCCTAAGTTACAATTCTGCCTGTGGTTGAGCAGAGGAACGCAGGAAAAGTAGGGCTTGAGAACGATTGTTAATAAGCTAGTTTCATAATAAATACCGAGTTATGGGCTCTGGCACATTATCTTTGCAAGACTCGCAGTAAAAGCCCCGACGTTTTTCTTGTCGTCCCTTTTTTGGACTTGCAAACGCTACACGTAGTATAGTACCATCCATTCTGCAGTCGGATTCCGGCAAGCTCCACTTCGAGTTTGAAAACATCTAGCTGCAGATTTTAGAGGTAATAGGAGTAGTTGCAGGTTAGATGGTTGGGTTAGTTGATAATACATAGAGTTTTAAATAATGGATTAAAGGCACTAGATGTTACAATGTTGTTTTTCCCTCTTCGAACTAGGTCCAGCAGGTCAGCCAGGGTTCCTTCCTTTGGCAACAGGAAATGGCGTACTGGGGAACGACGGTCTTCGTCTTGTGGTAGCTCAATTCCACTGGGGAAAGCATGCCATTTACAATCTGTTACCAGCCAGATACACATGATATAATTGTGTTTGTATTATGTAAGTGGGTGGCGTACCTCATTTTCTCGATAAAGGTATGTAGGGTCGGTATGCTGCTGTCATCAAGGATGATAGTTGCTGAGGTGCTCGAAACTGCAAGAACGTTTGCAAAACGAAGTATTAAAAGGTTGGTAACTGGTTGCCCAAACGTACACGCCTAGGGACCTAAAAAAGCTGTAGCTTACCCAGGTAGTTTTTTCGGACAGTAACTGATGTCAGAATGATGCATCGCAACGCTGGCGATGCAGGCTGCATTTCGAGCAAAGCGGTACCGAGGCTCCCCCAAAGTGTCACAGGGATCTTATGCCCCCTTTTAAGAAACGTGGTAACAGCTTAAATTATTAACCAATATATATACGCGTGGTGAAAATCATTCCCGAAATGACGTTAATTGTGGAGCATACCTTTCGTTGGCAAGTTCAAATTCCAGTGTTGATGAACCACTTCTCTGTGGCTTGACCGATCCTAAGTTCGTAACACGCCCCACCACGTCTACATCATATGTTTATAATTCACTGTGTCAGTTAAACAAATTTTCTGGAGATTAAGTAGTCAACATAAAGGATTAAAATTATACCAACTAAATATTTGCGCTCTGTAGGGACCAAATCTTCGAGCTCGATGCAATCAAATGGGTGTCGGATAAAACCATCTGTCGCAGCGATTGTTTGCCTTTCAGAGTATGTTGCACCTTGCAATTGGATCATGACATTGTTGGCCCTTAGGATACGGTACTCATCTCGGTTCGCTATCACCTCAAAGTCCTTCAGTAAGTAGACAGATCCTTCCTTGAGCCGGGTGATGAAATGGTGGGCGATGTTATGTTTAGCGGTTAATTAGATCACGTTACCCTGTTGTTCATGGCAAACGACACATTGTGAGACACTATGATACGTAACATGCAGGCATTTGGTAGATGAAATAAAATGAGTTTAGAGCAAATCCCATACACATGCATCCAGAAACACTACTACTACTATTCAGATATATAAACAATGTTGTATGGTACATGTAAGCAGCTGCAAGAGTAAACTGAATGACCTCAAAAGGAGCTGCAAAATTTTGTAAAATTATATGAGTTCAAACTAACTTACATACATATCCATATGTGGACAAAAGTCTCATTATTCAAATACGTAAACAATCTAATAGAAAAACATCAGGTATTTGGGAGGAATTCCATTTTTTTGTGAAAATAAAATGTTGAAAAATATTCTACAAACAAAAACCACAATACTATACATCATGAGCAGATACAATAATAGAACTAATCTGAAGTTTCAATAGATTAAATAAATTAAATTAGATGTTCAACATGGCATTGCTACACATAAAAAGTAAAACGATATAAACAACCAACAACATTGACTATTTTATACACAAATGAATGATATCACAAAAAATTCTTTAAAACACAGAAGTGTATGATGTGGTGTGAAAAATAATGTCAATATTTAAAGATAATGGTACATGTAAGCATCTCCAAGTGTAAACTGAATGACCTCAAAAGGAGTTTCAAAATTTTGTAAAATTATATGAGTTCAAACTAACTTACATACATATCCATATGTGGACAAAAGTATCATTATTCAAATACGCAAACAATCTAATAGAAAAACATCAGATATTTGGGAGGAATTCCATTTTTTTGTGAAAATAAAATGTTTAAAAATATTCTACAAACAAAAACCACAATACTATACATCATAAGCAGATACAATAATAGAACTAATCTGAAGTTTCAACATAGATTAAATAAATTAAATTAGATGTTCAAAATGGCATTGCTACACATAAAAAGTAAAACGATATAAACAACCAACAACATTGACTATTTTATACACAAATGAATGATATCACAAAAAATTCTTTAAAACACAGAAGTGTATGATGTGATATGAAAAATAATGTCAAAATTTAAAGATAATGGTATACCTTTTCATCAGAGGCGATGAAATCTGAACTCAAATACTTCCCGTATGGTGTGTGCATGTCCCACATTCTGCATATCATAACCTTGACCACAGCTTGCTTGCCAACCTCAAGTTCATTGAGGAACACGTAACTCATGTTTGCAACTGGATTGGATGATTGTTAAGTTTGGGCTATTGGAATACTTGGTGTAATTTGGAGAGTGATGCATAACCATAATCTAGATACCAACAATATATAGGGGCCTAAAAACCTGTAAATTCAATTCATTCATAGAGTTACAAAGATGGATTAAATGGTATTCAATTAAAACTGTAACTGAATCGTTGATGCGACTCTTGAAACTCCTTAAGTTCATTCGACTATCCCAATTAAACACAATTAATAAATATTGACAGATTTTGGGTGTCAATTGAATTCGATTGCAACATAACTTACTGTTTTAAGATCCAAATTAATGAAACTAACCGTTTGGTTGTGGATTTGAATGTGAAAGACCATCAATTCCAAATGATGGGCCATTATGCGACAGCAACGGTGGGGAATCAAAGATCTGATGTTGAGCAGGAGGACCGATTGTGATTAAACACCTGTTGGTTGGACGCCGGAATCTGCATGTGGGTGGTTGTCAAGAAGCGGTGGAGATGACAAACATGAAATACGACATCGGTTGTTTGGTCCCATTAGTTTTATGTTTCACATAGGTTAAGGTTACATCATATGTTTGACTATGTAAATCATGCGTGTCCTTTTTTTTCTTTTTTCTTTTTTTGTCTTCAATAAATAATTGATTACTTTAAATAATTATAGATAATAGGTACTGTCCGGGTTTCTTTGTTTTTTTTTGTTTTTTTTTTTTGTGTGGTTGTTCAATAAATAACATAATTTATACACTATAAGGTGGTGTGGTAAGTGGTGTGGTTAAATAACTAACCTTAGTAATGAACATGGGTAAGTAACCTAATTAATGGAAAATGGAGTCAACTTTTATAGGTTTATAGATAGAAGATACATTAAAGAACCCGATATGTCAAAAGGTTTGTACTTTATAGATGGATGGAGTTATTTTATGTACAAATCACCTCCTATTAGAATGTATTAAGACCAAGTCATAAGTCAACATGCAAAAAGACTTGTGACGATAAGTTTTGTGTTAGTCATATACTAGTTTTATTACTTTTACTCAAAATTAAAATGTATCTTTACCAAATTAGCAACTTAATGTGACGTATTTATATAGTTAAAGTAATTGATTTTTATATAATAACTAACAAATGAACAAGTTTTTAATAATAGATTAATATGAATAAATAATAAATTAATTAGAAAGAAAAGGTGTGATGTAATCGATAAATAGAAGCCACAAAAGCATGAGCTAAAAGCCAGTACACAGAAAGAAGAATAAAAATGGAGAAACAAAAATATTATTGGGGAAACTCACCTGATGAAGAAGAATACTACAAACTCCACAACATCACTTCCACTTCATCTTTCTTCACTTCACCAAGAGGTTTATCTTTATTCACTAGATCATGGAATCCAATCACTCCTCAACCTCCACGTGGCATCATCTGTATGGTCCACGGTTACGGCAACGACATCAGCTGGACCTTTCAATCCACCGCCATTTATCTCGCAAGTAACGGTTTCTCTTGTTTCGCACTCGATATGGAATCACACGGCCGTTCTCAAGGTCTCAAAGCATTCGTACCTGATGTTAACGCCGTTGTTGATGATTTCATATCCTATTTCACGTCCGTTATCGATTCAAGTTACGGCAACTTACCTAGGTTTTTATACGGTGAATCAATGGGCGGTGCGATCTGTTTGTTGATTCAATTTAGTAAACCTAATTTTTTTAACGGCGCTATACTGATCGCTCCGATGTGTAAGATTTCCGATAAAGTGAGGCCGAATTGGCCGATTCCGGAGATTTTGACGTTCGTATCGCGATTTGCGCCGACATTAGCGATCGTACCGACGGCTGATTTGGTTGAAAAATCAGTTAAAGTAGTTGAGAAGAGGAGAATTGGGGGAATGAATCCGATGAGGTATACAGGGAAGCCGAGATTGGGGACGGTTGTGGAGCTGTTAAGAGTAACAGATTATTTGAGTAGTAAACTGAATGAAGTCGAATTACCGTTTATCGTGTTGCATGGAAATGCAGATGTTGTTACTGATCCTGAAGTGAGTAAGGAGTTGTATGAGAAAGCGAAAAGTAACGATAAGTGTTTGAAGATTTACGATGGGATGATGCATTCGTTGTTGTTCGGGGAGACTGATGAGAATGTTGAGCTTGTTCGTGGCGATATATTGTCATGGTTGAATGATCGATGCTCGTAGTTTGATTGTTATTGTTATTAGTGGAAGTTATTTGTTAGTCGATGTGTAATGAAGTTGTTTATTATTATTATTATTGTTATTATTATTATTATTATTGTTATGAATTAAAGATTTTAGACAAATTATAGGTAAACGTTTGAAGTGAATATTGCTACTTAATTTTGAAGAAAAAAATATATATAACACAAAAGTAAACCTTAAAACTTTTGTTGGATATATTATTATTATTATTATTATTATTATTATTATTATTATTATTATTATTATTATTATTATTATTTCAATTACAATTATTATTATTATTATTATTATTATTATTATTATTATTATTATTATTATTATTATTATTATTATTATTATTATTATTATTATTATGGTTGATAAGATTTGTTACCACAAATTATTATCTACGTTTTATCAAAAAAGATAGAATTTTTATTAACGATAGTCTTTAAGACTATTGTTAATGTACACAAATTGTATATATGTTCATTTGGAAAAAGCTATGAACAGTATCAATTGTGAAATGTTCCGTTCATATCGATTATAAACGTTCCATATTAATTGATTTCGTTGCGAGGTTTTGACCTCTATATGAGACGTTTTTCAAAGACTGCATTCGTTTTTAAAACAAACCATAACCTTTATTTTATCGACAAGGTTAAAAAGACACCACCTAGATTATCCAGAAATGATAATCTAAAAATATCACACTTACACACTACCAATACATATTGGTTTACAATATTAATATGTTACAACAAAATAAATCTCGAATGCAGTTTTAAACAATATTATACAAGCATGCTGACACCAAATCTTGTCCACATACTAGCATGCAACAGCGGAAGCTCTTAATAATCACCTGAGAATAAACATGCTTTAAACGTCAACAAAAATGTTAGTGAGTTATAGGTTTAACCTATATATTTATCAAATTGTAATAATAGACCACAAGATTTCATATTTCAATATACATCCCATACATAAAGATAAAAATCATTCATATGGTGAACACCTGGTAACCGACATTGACAAGATGCATATAAGAATATCCCCATCATTCCGGGACATCCATCGGACATGATATAAAACTCGAAGTACTAAAGCATCCGGTACTTTGGATGTAGTTCGTTAGGCCCAATAGATCTATCTTTAGAATTCGCGTCAATTAGGCGTGCACTAATTCTCAAAATTAGTGATGTTCCCTAATTCTTAGGCTACCAAGCAAAATGGGCATATTCGGCTTCGATCATTCAACCATAGAAAGTAGTTTCATGTACTTGTGTCTATTTTGTAAAACATTTATAAAGCTGCATGTATTCTCATCCCACAAATATTAGATTTTAAAAGTGGGACTATAACTCACTTTCACAGATTTTTACTTCGTCGGGAAGTAAGACTTGGCCACTGGTCGATTCACGAACCTATAACAAATATGTACATATATATCAAAGTATGTTCAAAATATATTTACAATATTTTTAATACGTTTTAATGTTTTAAATATTTTCAGTCAGCTGTCCTCATTAGTAACCTACAACTAGTTGTCCATAGTTAAATGTACAGAAATAAATTGATATATATTATCTTGACCCAATCCACGACCCACTGTATACACGTCTCAGGCTAGATCACAACTCAAAGTATATATATTTTTGGAATCAACCTCAACCATGTATAGCTAACTCCAACATTACTGCATATAGAGTGTCTATGGTTGTTCCAAATAATATATATAGATGGGTCGATATGATATGTCAAAACATTTGCATACGTGTCTATGGTATCCCAAGATTACATAATATATTAGAATACATGTATAATACAATATAAGTTAGCTAGGATATGATTTGTATAGAATTGTTACAATATTTCCCGTAGCTACAACAATAAAAAAATATTCAACCTTGTTTTACCCATAACTTCTTCGTTTTAAATCCGTTTTGAGTGAATCAAATTGCTATGGTTTCATATTGAACTCTATTTTATGAATCTAAATAGAAAAAGTACAGGTTTATAGTCAGAAATATAAGTTACAAGTCGTTTTTGTAAGAGGTAGTCATTTCAGTCGAAAGAACGACGTCTTGATGACCATTTTGAAAAACATACTTCCACTTTGAGTTTAACCATGATTTTTGGATATAGTTTCATGTTCATAAGAAAAATCATTTTCCCAGAAGAACAACTTTTAAATCAAAGTTTATCATAGTTTTTAATTATCAAACCCAAAACAGCCCGCGGTGTTACTACGACGGCGTATGTCCGGTTTTACGGTGTTTTTCGTGTTTCCAGGTTTTAAATCATTAAGTTAGCATATCATATAGATATAGAACATGTGTTTAGTTAATTTTAAAAGTCAAGTTAGAAGGATTAACTTTTGTTTACGAACAAGTTTAGATTTAACTAAGCTATGTTCTAGTGATTTCAAGTTTAAACCTTCGAATAAGGTAATTTTATATATATGAATCGAATGATGTTATGAACATCACTACTACCTCAAGTTTTGTGGATAAACCTACTGGAAATGAGAAAAATAGATCTAGCTTCAAAGGATCCTTGGATGGCTTGAAAGTTCTTGAAGCAGAATCATGACACGAAAACAAGTTCAAGTAAGATTTCCACTCGAAATAAGATTGTTATAGTTATAGAAATTGAATCAAAGTTTGAATATGAGTATTACTTTGTATTAGAAAGATATATTACTGTAAATAAGAAAGATTTCTTGGGGTTGGATGATCAGTTTACAAGATTGGAAGTAAGCTAGCAAACTTGGAAGTATTCTTGATTTTATGAAACTAGAACTTATAGAATTTATGAAGAACACTTAGAACTTGAAGATAGAACTTGAGAGAGATCAATTAGATGAAGATAATTGAAGAATGAAAGTGTTTGTAGGTGTTTTTGGTCGTCGGTATATGGATTAGATATAAAGGATGTGTAATTTTGTTTACATGTAAATAAGTCATGAATGATTACTAATATTTTTATAATTTTATGAGATATTTCATGCTAGTTGCCAAATGATGGATCCCACATGTATTAGGTAACTCATATGGACTGCTAAGAGCTGATCATTGGAGTGTATATACTAATAGTACATACATCTAAAAGCTGTGTATTGTACGAGTACGAATACGGGTGCATACGAGTAGAATTGTTGATGAAACTGAACGAGGATGTAATTGTAAGCATTTTTGTTAAGAAGAAGTATTTTGATAAGTGTCTTGAAGTCTTTCAAAAGTGTATGAATACATATTAAAACACTACATGTATATACATTTTAATTGAGTCGTTAAGTCATCGTTAGTCGTTACATGTAAATGTTGTTTTGAAACCTTTAGGTTAACGATCTTGTTCAATGTTGTTAACCCATTGTTTATTATATCTAAAGAGATATTAAATTATTACATTATTATGATATTATGATATATTAATATATCTTAGTATGATATATATATACAGTTAAATGTTGTTACAACGATAATCGTTACATATATGTCTCGTTTCAAAATCATTAAGTTAGTAGTCTTGTTTTTACATATGTAGTTCATTGTTAATACACTTAATGACATGTTTACTTATCATTTATCATGATTAAACATAGTGTATCAATATCTTAATATGATTCATATGTATTTAGTAAGACGTTGTTATAACGATAATCGTTATATATATCGTTTCGAGTTTCTTAATTCAATAAACTCAATTTTATGTATATAACACATTGTTAAAATACCTAATGAGATACTTACTTATCGTAATATCATGTTAACTATATATATAATCATATATATGTCATCATATAGTTTTTACAAGTTTTAACGTTCGTGAATCACCGGTCAACTTGGGTGGTCAATTGTCTATATGAAACCTATTTAAATTAATCAAGTCTTAACAAGTTTGATTGCTTAACATGTTGGAAACACTTAATCTTGTAAATAACAATTTTATTTAATATATATAAACATGGAAAAGTTCGGGTCACTACAGTATCTACCCGTTAAGTAAATTTCGTCCCGAAATTTTAAGCAGTTGGAGGTGTTGTCGTATCTTCTGGAAATAAGTGCGGGTATTTCTTCTTCATCTGATCTTCTCATTCCCAGGTGAACTCGGGTCCTCTATGAGCATTCCATCGAACCTTAACAATTGGTATTTTGTTTTGCTTAAGTCTTTTAACCTCACGATCCATTATTTCGACGGGTTCTTCGATAAATTGAAGTTTTTCGTTGATTTGGATTTCGTCTAACGAAATAGTGAGATCTTCTTTAGCAAAAGATTTCTTCAAATTCGAGACGTGGAAAGTGTTATGTACAGCAGCGAGTTGTTGAGGTAACTCAAGTCGGTAAGCTACTGGTCCGACGCGATCAATAACCTTGAATGGTCCAATATACCTTGGGTTTAATTTCCCTCTTTTACCAAATCGAACAACGCCTTTCCAAGGTGCAACTTTAAGCATGACCATCTCTCCAATTTCAAATTCTATATCTTTTCTTTTAATGTCAGCGTAGCTCTTTTGTCAACTTTGGGCTGTTTTCAATCGTTGTTGAATTTGGATGATCTTCTCGGTAGTTTCTTGTATTATCTTCGGACCCGTAATCTGTCTATCCCCCACTTCACTCCAACAAATCGGAGACCTGTACTTTCTACCATAAAGTGCTTCAAACGGTGCCATCTCAATGCTTGAATGGTAGCTATTGTTGTAGGAAAATTCTGCTAACGGTAGATGTCGATCCCAACTGTTTCCGAAATCAATAACACATGCTCATAGCATGTCTTCAAGCGTTTGTATCATTCTTTTGCTCTGCCCATCAGTTTGTGGATGATAGGCAGTACTCATGTCTAGACGAGTTCCTAATGCTTGCTGTAATGTCTGCCAGAATCTTGAAATAAATCTGCCATCCCTATCAGAGATAATAGAGATTGGTATTCCATGTCTGGAGACGACTTCCTTCAAATACAATCGTGTTAACTTCTCCATCTTGTCATCTTCTCTTATTGGCAGGAAGTGTGCTGATTTGGTGAGACGATCAACTATTACCCAAATAGTATCAAAACCACTGGCAGTCCTTGGCAATTTAGTGATGAAATCCATGGTAATGTTTTCCCATTTCCATTTCGGAATTTCGGGTTGTTGAAGTAGACCTGATGGTTTCTGATGCTCTGCTTTGACCTTGGAACACGTCAAACATTCTCCTACGTATTTAGCAACATCGGATTTCATAACCGGCCACCAAAAATGTTTCTTGAGATCCTTGCACATCTTCCCCGTTCCAGGGTGTATTGAGTATCTGGTTTTATGAGCTTCTCTAAGTACCATTTCTCTCATATCTCTAAATTTTGGTACCCAAATTATTTCAGCCCTATACCGGATTTCGTCTTCTCGAATATCAAGATGCTTCTCCGATCCTTTGGGTATTTCATCCTTTAAATTTCCCTCTTTTAAAACTCCTTGTTGCGCCTCCTTTATTTGAGTAGTAAGGTTATTATGAATCATTATATTCATAGCTTTTACTCGAATGGGTTCTCTGTCCTTTCTGCTCAAGGCGTCGGCTACCACATTTGCCTTCCCCGGGTGGTAACGAATCTCAAAGTCGTAATCATTCAACAATTCAATCCACCTGCGCTGTCTCATGTTCAGTTGTTTCTGGTTAAATATGTGTTAAAGACTTTTGTGGTCGGTATATATAATACTTTTGACCCCATATAAGTAGTGCCTCCAAGTCTTTAATGCAAAAACAACCGCGCCTAATTCCAAATCATGCGTCGTATAATTCTGCTCGTGAATCTTCAATTGTCTAGACGCATAAGCAATTACCTTCATTCGTTGCATTAATACACAACCGAGACCTTGCTTTGAGGTGTCACAATATATCACAAAATCATCATTCCCTTCAGGTAATGACAATATAGGTGCTGTAGTTAACTTTTTTTTTAACAATTGAAACGCCTTTTCTTGTTCATCCTTCCATTCAAATTTCCTCCTTTTATGCGTTAATGCAGTCAAGGGTTTTGCTATTCTGAAAAAATCTTGGATGAACCTTCTGTAGTAACTAGCTAGTCCTAAGAATTGGCGTATATGCTTCGGAGTTTTCGGGGTTTCCCACTTTTCAACAGTTTCAATCTTTGCTGGATCCACCTGAATACCTTCTTTGTTCACTATGTGACCGAGGAATTGAACTTCTTCCAACCAAAATGCACACTTTGAAAACTTAGCGTATAGTTTTTCTTTCCTCAGCAACCCTAGTACTTTTCTCAAATGTTCTTCGTGCTCTTGATCATTCTTCGAGTAAATAAGTATGTCATCGATGAAAACAATGACAAACTTGTCAAGGTATGGTCCACACACTCGGTTCATGAGGTCCATGAATACAGCTGGTGCGTTAGTCAACCCAAACGGCATAACCATAAACTCGTAATGACTGTAACGCGTTATAAAAGCAGTCTTTGGAATATCATCCTGATGTCAAAGCTAAGGGGTATAAAATACTATTAGATTTTACAAGGAAATACTATTAAATACGATACAATTTTGCACAAGATATATATTTATTTATAGAATGGATATACTTAAACCTTGCTACAACACTTATAGGCAGTGTACCTAATCATACAGTAGTGTAGTTTTTAGTAAGTCCGGTTCGTTCCACAGGGAAAAAAAATCTTTAAAGTAAAGCTTAACGCTATATTAGTTTTATTTTATAAAAATACAAATATATAAATAAGTAATATTGTTATTATAAAAAGGGGGTTTTTACCGTTTAATGACCGGTTTGTCGATTTTAAAACTTTAGTCGCAGTTAAAACCAAATGTAAAATATTAAATAAATAAAAGACTTAATTTAAAACGTAAAGTAAATAACGATAATGAAATTGCGATAAATAAAAGTGCGATAAAATAAAATTGCGAAAATTAAAAAGTACGATAATTAAAAGTGCAATTAAATACAATAACAATAAATAAAAGTGCGATAATTAGAAGTGCAATTAAATATAAAATAAAGGAAATTAAATTTGAAATAAAAGAATTATGCTTATTTAAACTTCCGTAATCATGATGTTTGACGTGTTGATTTTATTTTTATGCCCATGGGTTAATTGTTCTTTGTCCTGGATTATTTAATATGTCCATACGGATTTGTCCATAATAGTCCATCAGTCATAAATATAAAAAGCGAAAGCCTTCGTCAAATTATTCTTATTCCCGAAGTCAAATATTCCAACTAATTGGGGATTCGAATTGTAATAAGGTTTTAATACTTTGTTTAATGAATACACCAGGTTATCGACTGCGTGTAAACCAAGGTTTTACTACTTTGTTAACAATTACACCAATTACCCTTGAATGTAATTCACCCCTATTTTAACAAGTCTATTAACTATTAATCCAGTTCCGTGTCCGGTAAAATGAATAATTATTGGTATTTATAGATATCCCGCCCACCGTACCCAGTCAAGCGTATGTGATTATATATAAATACGTCAAATTATAAGTTTGTATATTAAATTAACAAGGTATTGTTTAGTTAATATAAAACCCATTAATAGCCCATAGTCTAATTTCCACAAGTGTCGTTCTTTTATCCAAACCCCAATTATGGTACAAAGCCCAATTACCCAATTTTAGTAATTAGCCCAACATCATGATTACTTAGGATTAAATAAGCATAATAATAACTTAGCTACGAGACATTAATGAAAATAATATAAACATAACTTACAATGATTAAAAATAGCGTAGCGTTACACGGACAGAATTTCGACTTACACCCTTACAACATTCGCTAACATACCCTTATTATTAGGATTTAAAATTAAAATTAAAATTTAAATTATATATATATAATTACGTATATATTGAGAGAGAGATAGATTATATGATATTAAAAACGATCAAACTGCGTTGCCTTTTATAGGGATTTGAGTCCAGGAAAGCTCCGCGACTCGCGTAATTTTTGCACTGCAAACTCCGCAACTCGCGGAGTTCGTTTTTCCAGCTCACACTAATTTGGAACCTTTCTTGCCGACGATTTTTAAATATATTATAATATATATATTAATTTTAAGAATTAATTATATATTATATTATATTCATGTGCATAGTTGACTTGTAATTTTTAGTCCGTTGCGTCGAGCGTTGAGAGTTAGCTCAGGTCCCGGTTCCGGATTTTCGAACGTCCTTGCGTACAATTTAATATCTTGTACTTTGCGTTTTGAATCTTGTACTCTTGTAATTCTAAGACGTTTCTTATCAATAATTGGAACCTCTTTGATTGTATTTTGTACTTTTGAGCTTTTTGGTCGTTTGCGTCTAAAATTCGTCGAATCTATCTTTTGTCTTCACCTTTTATTTTTTAAACGAATATCACTTGTAAATAGAACAATTGCAACTAAAAGCTTGTCTTTCTCGAGGAATAATGCTATGAAATATATGTTCGTTTTTAGCATTATCAAATATTCCCACACTTGAGTGTTGCTTGTCCTCAAGCAATATAGTCTTGAAATACTAGAATCACTTCTTTATTCTTCACACTTTGTACATCAGGGATTTCTTTACGGCGGTATAAACAATGGTAGTAACGATATGGTTTACAGTCCACATGACTATAAAACTTTAGATCCATTAAGAAATTGGATCTTTATGAAAACATTTGATCTTTTTGAAAATTCAATCTAGCTTTTACCCTAGATAAGTTTTTCGGAATAACTCTTCACCGGTGTTTGCAAATTCTTTTTATGGGTTTGGTGGGTTTCAGATTTGAAATTTTAGCTCAAAACTTGTGGTTTTGTGTCACTCACTTGCTAACCTTGTATTGGGAAAGCAACACATCCAATTTACTTGTTCCGTATATTACCTTTCGGTAAACTACCGTCCGGTTGTAAAGGAAAGCGTTGAACAAGCACTGTTTAAGGCAATGTCCCCTGACATGCTTTTAATTATGGTCTATAACGTGTCGGACGCAATTACTATCCTTTGTAGGAGCAATAGTAAAGCTCACCCTTATAATTTTTTGGTCTGGCACAAGGTCCTGTCTTTGACCATGCTATGCAACCACCGTTCTTACGGTTGACACCTGATTTGGTTCAGGTGACCTAATGAATTCCAGGTGAATTCCTAGGATTTTACGTTCAATGGTAATGAACACATTGAAAATAGGTTTTCAGAAAACAAATCAGTTTGTAATTTTTGATCAAAATATTTTCTCGTTCAAGCTCGAGTAGATATCATTGAATTCTATGAGTTTGTAATTCTCAATCTTTAAGGTCAATCTCAAGGATTGAGTAATATCAGTCTTAAAAGCTGATTTTTGATCTTTAAGGAGATTATCCTTTCTGGAGATCTGATTCATTAGTCTTATCCAGCTAATTTGCACGGCGTCCTCCCCATTTTACAAGACAGATCCTCTCATGGTTAGGATAAGTCTGACCACTTGGCGACCCTGTTTAATGCTGAGGTCCGTGGATTTTCTGCTGATTTTAGTGATGACTTTTCTAGATTTTTCGTCAACCTACAGCTGGTCTGAACGACAACTTCATGACCTAAATCAAGAAGCGCGTGTCTTTTTCGGAAGACTTTACTTCCTTTAAATAATGGAATTGATTCATCGTGTAGATCCATCTTTCTTACAGTAAATCGGGTAAAACTTTTTAGTTTAGTCCAAAGCAAAAGTATTTTCAGTTATTTGTTACAGAAATATGTGACATATGTTTAAAATAACTTGGTAAATTTTCCCACACTTGGCTTTTATTTTCCTTTTTATTGTTTCCTATTCCATTTTAAATGAATTCTAATATTTTGGTTTATTTCTCAATTTATGTCCTTTCCGAGGTAACACTAATTTTGGTGTTAAAACCTAGTTTTATCATTCATAAATATGTATAAACATGATTTTGAGTTCATTTAATTGAAAATTTTGAAAAATTTTACTAGAATTGGGTAGTCAGTATATAAGACTAGGGCTGTTCTTTATTATCAGAGAGCACTAGATTCTAATACAACTACTGCGTTACTAGTATTTCTAATGATAACCAAGTGTATAAAGTAAAAAAAATTAAAATCCGAAAGAATTTAACCCCTTCCCACACTTAAGATCTTGCAATGCCCTCATTTGCAAGAAATCAGTACCAATTTAAATTATTGAGGGTGATTAGCGTAGAAAAATGATTAAATTTTACCAAAGTTTCCAAACATATTGGCGTTTGTTTGCTGAATGATAAATGGTGCACATCATTTGTTCATTCCGTCTTGTTGTTATATCACATTTATTTTGCATCTTGTCCTCAAAATTAGTTGCTTTTGCTGAACTTAATGCCAGTTTTTGAAAATGCGTTGTTTTACCCTGTTGTGTACATAAGATAAACTGCAAACATATATACATATTTTTGAAGTTTGGTATATTACCTCACATTCAAAAATTATTAAAATCTAATAATAAAAGTTAGAAAATTATAAAAACTATTACAATATTAACATAAGTGCTAAATGTAGTAACATTAAAAAAATAAAATAAATAAAACTAAATAAACTAGGGTTGTTACTGATACCAGTAGGGGTTCCATGCATAACCATATGTGTTATAAAATGCTTCAGCTGGGTTATAAGTAGGATACGGTGGTTGGATCTCTATAGACCAGGGAGGAAATACGGGCGATGGAGTAGGAATATAGTTTCTACCTACATGTTGGCAATGAGCTATGATTTGGTTTTGATGAACTTGCCAATCTTCAAATGCTCGATGTCTAGCATTTTCATACTCTTGTGAAGCTATAAACCTTTGCATTTCTGTCATTTCATTTCCCCCTCCCACATTACCTGGCTGTTGATTTCTCTCAACCTGTGAATGTCTTCCATTATATCTTACTGCGGCGTTATTTCGCCTTTTCAAAACCTTTACACCATGATATACATTTAAACTAATTGTATCGCGGGGTTCTGGTTCTTCGATTAATAATTCCCCCGACTTATATCCACACCGAGATATTCAGCAATTAAAGTAATAAATATACCACCTCCTATTATACTGTGTCGTCTCATGCCCCTAACCATAGCTGATAAATAATAACCCACACAATAAGGTATACTTACAGCGCTTTGTGGGTCTCGATTACACATGTGGTAAAACAAATCCTGTTCATTTACCTTTTCCTTATTCTTAACTCGTTGTGTAATTGAATTGGCTAAAAACCTATGAATTACTCTTAACTCTGCTCTATCTATATCCAAATAAGAGTAATTTCCCCCTTTAAATCGGTGATGGCTAGTCATTTGACTCCATACACCATGCGTATCAAAATTTTCCTCAATTTTTCTACCATTTAATATCAACCCTCGACAATCGGCAGATGCTAGCTCCTCAGGTGTATATATACGTAAGGCCTGAGCCATGTCTAGTAGAGACATGTGGCGCATCGAACCTCCTAACAAAAATCTAATAAAAGATCGATCGGTTAAACTAGCTACCCGATCATTTATTTCTATACTACACAATAATTCTTCACACCATACTTTATATACAGGTCTACGCATGTTGAATAATCGTACCCAATCGTTAAAAGTAGAATTACCATACCTCTGTGTAAGTAATTCCCTAATTGGCTCGGCCAATTCTACAGCTTCTAACGGTGCCCATTCTATTACCCTAGGTACTTCAACAACTTTAGAATGAAGAGAATGCAAGGCCCTTTGGTATTTTGGATAATCTATCCAACATCTGTCTATTCTCAAGTTTGGGTGCAAATTTTCCACGTGCATATCTGAAAATGTCATAACTGGGTGAGGTATATCTTGTTTGTAATAGCTATCAACATCCTGTTGTTCCGCATTCTCAGGAGGAGCATTGCGAGCTTGGGATGAAGATTCACCCCTTTCAGTCATTTTTCTTGAGTAATTCCTTGATAGCATTCTTCTCAACATGATTTTGTGAAAGATTTGATGAAAAACGGTCAAAAATTGCGAATTTGAGATGTGTTTGTGTGTGTATTTTCGGGTTTTTTCGCAGTTTGGAGTGTGGTTGTGGGTGCAACTGATCTGTTCTGGCCGTTTTATTTTTTTTTTCTGTATTTTGTATCCTCCGCGACTTGCGGTGTTTGCTTCTTTCAAACTCCGCGAGTCGCGGCCTTTTTTTTATTTATAAAAACCTTAACTTATAAAACAATTAATTAAAATAAATTTAAAATTTTTTTTTCCTTTGTTTTAGGACGAGGTCGTTTCGGAACGATGTCCTAGTCCGTCCCTCGACAAAATTTTAAAATTTGTCTTTTTTCAAGCGATTGTTTTAAAAGCTTAGATTTTTTTAGTTTTTTAATGTTTTTGACATACTTTAATTCAATAAGATTAAAAATAATGATAATAAAAGTTCTCGTCACTCCCTCGGGTATAGCAATTTCAGTTCAACGACCTAGTCTTCAACTCACGACGAATTTTAAAAATCATATTTTTAACTTAGCAAAATAAAGTAAATTTTTGTTTTTAAATTCACACCAAACTTAAATTTAAAATGCATAAAATTAAAAATTCACACCAAACTTAATTTATATTTTTGTTTTTATACATACAAACCTATATTAAATATTCAAATATTTACAATTTTAAATAAGTTTACAATATTAAATTAATATTTATATATTAATTTTAAAAACATGGTAAAAATAAAATTAAAAATCTTTTTGGCTTTTATCCCACTTTAATCAATCAAATATTATCAAAAATATGCGCCCCTCTTTTCGGTAAAGTAATTTCGGTTCCATGACCTAATTTAACTCATGACGAATTTTTGAAATATTTTGTGTTGATTGATTAAAGATATTTATACCTTAAGAATAAACGTTAAATTTCGCAGTGATGTAATAAATTTTTGAATGATATCAATAATTTCGGTCGCCAAACCTAATTTCATCGAATACCAGTTTAATACTTTATAGCGAACAAATTAGCGTTTATTATCAAAAGGTTAAAAATGAAAATAAAAAAATAAAAACTGTACAGACTTACCTGTGAGATAGTATTCTTAGTGATACGATCTATCTCACTCATAAGATAGTCGGTTTAATTGGTTTTCCATGGCTACATAGGCGTAACCTCGAGCATTCAGTGTTTTTTCTTCTAAACATATGAACGGTCCGTCTCTGCATAAAGTAACAAATTCGGTGTTTGAATAGGTTTGATTATTTGAACATTTACCTCCATGTGACCATTTTCCGCATTTGTGACATCTTTTAAGGTGTCGTGCTCTTCTTTTTGCTGCGGATTTTGATTTTCCTTTACCAAATTGTAACTTATTATCTTCGCATCTGGATTCTTTTCTTACTCCATCCAATTTTTCTCTGATTACTGATACTATTTCACTCGGAAGTGTGTCATTATTACGTTTAGTGATCAAAGCGTGTAGCATTAGACCATGGTTTAGTTCACAGGAAGTCTTCATTTCGTAAAACCTAAAAAAAATAAAAATTCAGAATGGGGGGAGAAGACTAGTTCTTTAGGGTCTGCTAGGGAAAGACCATTCAGGTTCCATTTTCGAGAACTACACAAAAACAGAAAATCTAATTCTAACAGAAATACATAAACCTCCCTACACTGTAACACCCCAGCTTAACAGGACCACAATATTGTCCGCTTTGCCTGCAGGCGCACGGCTTTTTCTTGGCGACCACAAACGAGAAGCACTTTCCCAGGAGGTCACCCATCCTAGCAGTGCTCTCGCCTGAGCACGCTTAACCACAACGTACTCTCACTTCTACTCAACCTGTGATCCCAAAACGCGTTGTGTCATTTAAGCGTGAGTATTACCTTATAATCCCATGATCACTCATGTTCGTGGGCGATGTGGGATTTGCCTAGGGTGTTACATTCACCCCCCCTTAGGGACTCATCGTCCTCGATGAGGTTTGCCCCACCACCCCCAACGGCACATGAGTGGCTCTGATACCATTCTGTAACACCCCAGCTTAACAGGACCACAATATTGTCCGCTTTGCCCGCAGGCGCACGGCTTTTTCTTGGCGACCACACACGAGAAGCACTTTCCCAAGAGGTCACCCATCCTGGTAGTGCTCTTACCTGAGCACGCTTAACCACAACGTACTCTCACTTCTACTCAACCTGTGATCTCAAAACGCGTTGTGTCATTTAAGCGTGAGTATTACCTTATAATCCCATGATCACTCATGTTCGTGGGCGATGTGAGATTTGCCTAGGGTGTTACATACACTTAGTTGAAATTGTGATTAACATTATTTTCAATTGAATCATCAACAACTTGTATATCTTTGACCTTTACTTCAATCCATTTGTTGATTTCCTCTGTAACTTTCACAAATTCAACTAACATCGCCTTTTCTTTTGACGATAAATTGGATATTAATCGGTTACATAACTTAAATTTCCTTTAATCTTAGCATCGTGAATCCGTTTATAAAGTTTCTTCATTCTTCATTCTTTCCTTATAGATTAACTAATTTTCGTATGCTTCATGTCTTAATTCTTCTAATTCATTTAGTTAACTTAATCGTAGATGTCCAGCTTCATGTAAATCAAGATTACATGTTTTCAAAGCCCAAAATGCTTTGTGTTTAATTTCTACTGGAAGATGACATGCTTTTCCATAAACGAGTTTAAAAGGTGTGGTTCCAATTGGAGTTTTGTAGGCTGTTCTAAAAGCCCAGAGTGCATCCTCCAATTTTATGAACCATTCCTTCGGATTTGATCCTACGGTTTTCTCTAGAATACGTTTTAAAGCTCGGTTGGAATTTTCAACTTGTCCACTTGTTTGTGGATGATATGCAGTGGAGATTTTATGAGTTACTCCATATCTTTTAAGAACTTTCTCAAGTTGATTATTACAGAAATGAGTTCCCCGATCACTTATTAAAGCTTTCGGTGTTCCAAACCTTGCAAAAAGACGTTTTAAAAAGTTGACTACAACTCGTGCATCGTTAGTTGGGAGAGCTTGTGCTTCCGCCCATTTAGATACATAAACAATGGCAACGAGAATGTTGAGATTATTATGAGATTTTGGAAATGGACCCATAAAGTCAATACCCCAAATGTCAAATACTTCACATACTTGAATGACATTTTGTGGCATTTTATCACGTTGATTTATTTTTCCGGCCCTTTGACAAGCATCACAGGATTTGCAAAGAAAGTGTGCGTCTTTGTAAATTGTAGGCCAATAGAATCCAGCATCATAAACTTTTCTTGCTGTGAGTTGAGGCCCATAATGTCCTCCTGTTGGTCCTGTGTGACAATGGTTTAAGATTTTACTAGCTTCATCTCCGAATACACATCGGCGTATTATTCCATCGGGACAACTTTTAAACAGATGTGGATCTTCCCAGAAATAGTGTTTTATATCACTAAAGAATTTCTTTCGTTTTTGGTACGACAATCCTTTTTCAAGGAATCCACATACTAAGTAGTTTGCATAGTCTGCAAACCATGGAATTTCATTATAATCTATCTTCAATAGATATTCATCAGGAAAGTTGTATTGTATGGCCGATTCATTTAGAACTTCTAAGTCGGGATTTTCAAGACGAGAAAGATGATCAGCGGCGAGATTTTCTGCTCCTCTTTTATCTCGGATTTCAATATCGAACTCTTGTAAGAGTAAGATCCATCGGATTAATCGTGGTTTAGCATCTTGTTTCGAAAATAGGTATCTAAGAGCAGAATGGTCGGTATAGACCACCGTTTTAGCTACAACAAGATATGAACGAAATTTGTCAAAAGCAAAGACAATAGCAAGGAGTTCTTTTTCAGTAGTTGTGTAATTCATTTGTGCTCCTTGTAACGTTTTACTAGCATAATAAATAGGTTGAAATCGTTTTTCAATCCTTTGTCCTAAAACGGCTCCCATTGCAAAATCACTTGCATCGCACATTAGTTCAAATGGTAGATTCCAATTTGGTGTTATCATGATCGGCGCATTAGTGAGTTTCTCTTTAAGAATATTAAAAGATTTGATACATTCATCTGAAAAGATGAATGGAGCATCCTTTTCTAGGAGTTTATTCATAGGGGTGGCAATTTTAGAAAAATCTTTTATGAAACGTCGGTAAAAACCGGCATGCCCTAGAAAACTCCTAACTCCTCTAACATTGGTGGGATGTGGAAGTTTAGCAATTACATCTACTTTAGCTCTATCCACTTCAATTCCTTCTTTTAAAATTTTATGTCCAAGAACGATGCCTTCTTTAACCATGAAATGGCATTTCTCCCAATTAAGAACTAGATTTGATTGTTCGCATCTAATCAGCATTCGTTCAAGATTAGCTAGACATGATTCAAATGTATCACCGAAGACTGAAAAGTCATCCATGAAAACTTCCATGCATTCTTCTATCATGTCGTGAAAAATCGCCATCATGCACCTTTGAAAGGTTGCAGGGGCATTGCAAAGTCCAAATGGCATGCGTTTGTAAGCAAAAGTACCATAAGGGCACGTGAATGTGGTTTTCTCTTGGTCCTTGGGTGCTATTGGAATTTGAAAATATCCGGAAAATCCATCAAGAAAACAATAGTAACTATTTCCGGCTAATCTTTCCAACATTTGATCAATAAAAGGTAAGGGAAAGTGATCTTTTCTGGTGGCGTCATTTAATTTTCTATAATCAATATACACACGCCATCCTGTTACAGTCCTAGTAGGAATAAGCTCATTTTTCTCATTTGTAATGACAGTCATGCCACCCTTCTTAGGCACGCATTGAACTGGGCTTACCCATGGACTATCAGAAATTGGATAAATTAAACCTGCATCTAGCAGTTTAATAATTTCTTTCTTAACTACATCTTGCATATTAGGATTTAGTCTTCGTTGGCGTTGCACATACATTTTATGACCTTCTTCCATATGGATTTTATGTGTGTAATACGAAGGACTTATTCCTTTAATATCATGAATCTTCCATGCAATGGCTGGTTTATGAGCTTTCAACACAGAAATGAGTTGTGATTTCTCATTTTTAGTAAGAGAAGACGATATTATTACAGGTAATTCAGATTCACCATGTAAATAAGTGTATTCCAAATAGTTTGGAAGTGGCTTTAACTCTAATGTCGGAGGTTCTTTTATCGATGATTTATATCGATATCTGTCTTCTTCTTTTAGCATTTGAATTTCTTTTGTTGTTGGTTCATATCCATTAGCCATTAGTGTAGCTAACATTTTAGCTTCATCAATTGGTTCAGTACCTTCTCCTAAAGAACATTCTCCTGTTCCTTGTAATTCTGGAAATTCTTCTAACAATTCTGCATGTGAAACTATAGTTTGAATATAATAACATGTATCATCTGCAGATTGTGGTTGTTGCATTGCTCTATCATCTGAAAAGGTAACACTCTCGTCCTCTATACTTAGGGTCAGTTTGTTACCAAACACGTCTATCATTGCTTTAGCCGTGTTTAAGAATGGTCTTCCTAATATGAGAGGAACTTGTGAATCTTCTTCCATGTCCAGAACAACAAAATCTACTGGAAATACTAAAGTACCAGCTTTAACTAGCATGTTTTCCATTATCCCTCTAGGATATTTTATTGATCGATCGGCTAGTTGTATGCTTATTCATGTTGGTTTCAATTCTCCAAGGTGTAGTTTAGCGTATAGTGAATACGGCATTAAATTTATACTAGCACCTAAGTCTGCCAATACTTCTATTGAACTAAGACTACCCAGAAAACATGAAATTGTGAAACTTCCTGGATCAGATAGTTTTTTTGGTATCTTATTCAACAGCACTGCTGAACAATTAGCATTCATAGTAACAGCCGAGAGTTCTTCCATTTTCTTTCCATTCTATATTAGATCTTTCAGAAATTTAGCATATCTAGGCATTCCTGAAATCACATCAATGAAAGGAAGATTTACATTTATCTGTTTAAACATATCCAAGAATTTGGATTACTCGGCTTCAAGTTTCTCTTTTTTCAATTTACTTGGGTAAGGAAGTGGTGGTTGGTATGGTTTAACATAAGGTTTATCCTTAACTGTATTATCTTCATTAACCTTTTCAACTACCGGTTCTATTTCCTTATCTTGTTCAGGTTGTGGTTCTTGTGGAGTAGGAATAGCTTCATCGGAAATTACAGGTATTTCAGGTGGTTTAAGTGTTGTACCACTTCTTGTAGTAATGGCTTTAGCTGTTTCATTCCGGGGGTTAGCATTTGTATCACTAGGTAAACTTCCCGGTTTTCTTTCACCTATTAACCTTGCTAGGATACTTACTTCTTGTTCCAAGTTTTGAATAGAAGCTTGTTGATTTCTAAATGCTTGAGCATTTTGTTCATTGGTTTGTTTTTGAGATGTGAAAAACTGTGTTTGAGTTTCAACTAGCTTTGTCATCATATCTTCTAAATTCGGTTTTTTATCATCGGTTTGTGGTGGTTTGTTTTGAAAATTAGGTCTTTGCTGGTTGTAAGTATTATTGGATACTTGTTGATTACTAGGACCTTGTTGGTTGTTGTATGGAATATTTCGGTTATAGTTCTGGTTTTGATTGTAAATTGGTCTTGGCGGTTGATAATTATTCTGATAATTATTTCCAGGCCTTTGGTTTATGTATGAAATATTCTCTCTTTGTTCCATTGTTAGCTCAATACTGAGACAATCTTTTGTCAAATGTGGTCCTCCACACTGCTCACAACTCATTCGTATTGAGTGTATATCTTTAGTCATCTTTTCCATTCGTCTCTCGACAGCATCTATTTTTGCGGAAATGGAATCTAAGTCATGGCTAGAATCGGCTCTAGCTGCTTTAGATGATCTAACGATATCTTTTTCTTGGTGCCACTCATGTGAGTGGGAAGCAGTGTTATCAATAATTTTATAAGCATCAGTTTCGGTTTTCTTCATAATAGAACCACCAGCTGCTATATCTATGTCTTTCCTTGTAGTGATGTCGCATCCTTGGTAGAATATTTGTACTATTTGACAGGTGTCTAAACCATGTTGCGGACATCCTCTCAATAACTTTCCAAATCTAGTCCACGCCTCATATAGAGTTTCATTTGGTTTCTGTGTGAACGTAACAATTTCTCCTTGAAGTCTTACGGCTTTAGATGCCGGAAAGAATTGTTTAAGAAAATTTTCAACTAAAACATCCCATGTATCAATCACCCCTTCAGGTAACGATTCCAACCAATCTTTGGCTTCTCCCTTTAAAGTCCAGGGAAATAACATGAGATATATCTGTTCATCCTCAACTTCTCTTATTTTAAATAGTGTGCAGATCCTATTAAAGGTACGAAGATGTTCGTTTGGATCTTCCTTTGGCGCACCACTAAATTGGCATTGATTAGTCACCATGTGTATAATTTGTCCTTTGATTTCATAATCTGGCGCATTAATGTCTGGATGAGTAATTACGTGACCTTGGCCAGTGCGTTTAGCTCTCATTCGGTCTTCCATACTTAAAGGTTCCAGATTCTCCATAATTGAATTTGTTGAATCGGAATCACTAGAGGATTCTGATTTAATGGTTCGTTCCTCAACAACCTCTGTTTGAATGATTGGTGGTTCCGGAGGAAAAATTAATGGTTCAGGATCTATGAATTGTCCCTGAATATTCTCCGGATTCTCAATTGTGAGGTCGGGTTCAAAAAATGGATTATCGGAAATTTGAATTGGAGTACTTGGTCGACTGGATGACGATTCTAAACAAAAATTAACGGCAGTAATATTAGCTAGATGTCTTGATCTAGTTACAGGTGGTGAACGTACAAAAGGTGGTGAACGTCTTGCTCGGTGCATTCACTGAATATCCTATTAGTTTTTTAAAAGGAAAGAAAAATTATATAAGTTATCCAATTAATAGACTTTTCTGATTTTGCTCACGTTTCGAATAGCCAAAAGATGCAGCAGAGAGGCAGGATTCGTTTGGTCTCAATATAATTGAGTACTGTTTGGCTCCAATAACCCGGTCCACGTACAAATCCAACTATTACTACGAACCAGAAAATTTTGATGTCTATCAATTTAACCACTTAAAATAAAGTTTCGTAATTTTAAAAAATTTAGATAAGAAGTAGAATAAAAATCTATGTCCTAAAACTAGAATTGCGAGAAATAAGAAAGAAAAAGAGCGCGTCGAAAAAGGTCGAAAAAGAAAAGGGTTGAAAAAGAAAAGGTGTCGAAAAATAAGAAAGAAAAAGAATGACTTATACAACTTAAAAACACTCGACTAACCTGTCATAACCCGTCCTTAACCATAAGAACGTGTTAGATAACGTATGATTTCATTGCGAGGTATTGACCTCTATATGCGACATTTTTAAAAGAACAACTGCATATATTTTACATTACAAACCATAATTCTTATTTTGATACAAGCTTTAGACAAAATAAAGATGATTATCGTTTAGCGATAATCTTAGACTTACAAACTTTACATGTGATGATAACAATACGATTTCTAGCATATTTTACATTACAAATCCTCCGATATGCAGTTTTATTTTTGACACAAATATGCATACTCAAGATCTTGTTTGAATTCAACATGTTGCAGCGGAAGCTTCTAATTATCACCTGAGAATAGACATGCTTAAAACGTCAACATAAAGTTGGTGAGATATAGGTTTAATGCCGGCAGCAATATACATATATATAGACCACAAGATTTCATATATAAACGTTTTAATAAAAATATTCTAAGTGGTTGAGCACTTGGTAACCATACTTAACATTTAATCACGTCGCATATTCCCTTTAATATGAAATCTTACTACACTGTACCAAGTGTAGTCACAAAACGAAGTACTGTGCAACCGTTGAATACTGGTCGTCCAGTCCGGTTGGGGTTGTCAGGCCCGATAGATCTATCAACAGGATTCGCGTTTACAATACCGCTGTAAATATTAGTTACCAAGCTACAGGGAAGTATGCCAGTGGTACAACTCAACGTAGAATATATTTTTCAGTTACTTGTGTCCATAACGTAAAACATAAAATACATGTATTCTCATCCCGAAATATTTAGAGTTTAAAAGTGGGACTATATACTCACTTTCGTCTTGAAGATATATATAATTTGACTTGATCTCCGGTTGATATCACGAACCTATCCATACATAATATATCAAAACCTTTTCTTTTTAAACAAACGTCACATATATATACTTATAATACTTTTAATACTTTCAATATTTCCTTAGTCCGTAGTTAGCAGTTCGTTGTTAGTAATTCAATTTTAATGGTTCATATTTAGATATTTAATAAACCCGCAATGAAATAAATAAAACCCCCATCGTATATGTATTGGTCGAGATTAATCTTGACCCACGGTACCGGTGTTGTCAAATGACGTGTTGCGTACATAAAGTACCGGTGTTGTCAAATGACGTGTTGCATACAATCATGGGATCTTATGATTAATCTTCTCGTATTGTTTACGGGTGATCCTGAACCATATAAAATTAAATTATGAGTACATATATATAAAATATCATGTTATTTTAAAAAGATGTGATTTATTTAATTTTCTCCAATTATTTTCGTAGCTAAACTAGTCTTAGATATCCGATCTCGTTTTGGTCATAGTTTCTTCGTTACAACTCCGTTTTCGTTGATTCAACTTGCCATCTCCTTGGATCGAGTCCCTCTTTAAGACTATGAACTGTAAATACCTTAGTTTGTATTCGAAATCACAGGTCATAGGTGAAACTTTGTTGAAACTTATGAAGTTAATCATTTTTTTGTTACAAAAATATCATTTAATGACCATTTTTCTAAAAATACTTATAGTTTGAATTAAATCATGAAATTTTTATGTGTTATCATATTCATAGTAAAAATCATTTTTCCAGAAAATAAACCTCCAATTCAAAGTTTAAGATGGTTTTTAATTATCCAACCCAAAACAGCCCCCGGTTACACTCCGACGTCGTAAAAACAGTTTTTAAGGTAATCTTTGAAAAACCAAGTTATACCTTGTTAAGTTAACATATATTTAAGTTATATTACAGGTCTTGAAGTATTTTAAAAGTTAAGTTAGAAGGATCTATTTAGTTTGCAAACAAGTTTGAAAATATTCAAACTATGTTCTTGTTGTTAAAATCTTATACCACAAAATAAGATAGCTATATATATATGAATCGAATAAGGTTATGAACATAGTTACTACCTCAAGTTCCTTAGACAAGGTTTCTGTAAAAGAGGAGTAAAAAGCTAGAACCAAAAGGGTGATGGAATTGGATGAAAGATTGGAAGTAAGTTTGTGTTCTTGGAAGGATTTCTTGAAGTGTTGTTGTAAGAGTTTTCTTATGGTGATTAAGTAAGGTTTTTGAAGCTAGATCTTCATGGAACTTTGCTGAATGTTTATGGAGTTTAAAGGTTAAGAAAGAGTGTGTGTTTTAGCTAAGATAATTGAAGTGAAAATGAATCAAAATGATGATACTCCTACCTCCCTTAAAAACGTGATTTTAAGGTGATCATGGACAAAATTTTAGTTTGTAATCTTGTGTATTTGTCAAACAATCATACAAAAGCAATTACCTTATACATAAGGCATTGAACAAGGGCTGGTTGGTGGTGATTTGATGTGTATATACCAATAGTAAATACGTATAGAAGCTAGGTATGATACGAGTACTTATACTCTAGATATACGTATAGAAATTTTGTGAAAAATGGAATGAGGATTCAAATATAGCTATCTTTTGTGAATACACTTATATGGTTTTATGTATTTAAGTCCTTAAAAGTGATTAAATACATTACTTATACGATATATGTATAAACATTATAGATTATAAGTATTTATGTCAAATAACGTTACGTATGGTTATCGTTTTGAAAACTTAAGTTAGTAGTTTCAAAACATACTTATAACTTATTATTATTAATACAAAATGAGGTATTAAAACATTCATTAATCATGTTAAATATGTATATATACATATATATACACAAACGTTTAATTATCATATATTGTATAGTTCGTGATATCATCGGTCAAACTAGACGGTCAAACGTTGTGTAAACTCTTTTCAAAAACATAAATCTCATCAATTTGGATTGCTTATCATGTTGGTAAGGTTTAATTTATGTAAATATTATTCTTATAAGTATAGAACGATCGAAAAAGTGCGGGTCATTACAGTACCTACCCGTTAAATAAATTTCGTCCCGAAATTTTAAAATTGTACCTATTTTGCGTCATCGAGAAACAAGTGTGGATACTGTTGTTTCATCTGATCCTCTCATTCCCAAGTAAACTCGGGACCCCTTCGAGCATTCCAACGAACCTTAACGATCGGTATGTTGCTCTGCTTGAGCTGTTTAACTTCACGGTCCATGATTTCGATTGGTTCTTCGACGAATTGTAGTTTCTCGTCGACATGGATTTCTTCAAGAGGAATGGTGAGGTCTTCCTTTGCAAGACACTTCTTAAGGTTTGAGACGTGAAAAGTATTATGTACTCCGGCGAGTTGTTGCGGTAACTCGAGTCGATAAGCTACCGGTCCAATGCGTTCGATGATCTTGAACGGGCCTACATATCTTGGGTTCAGTTTACCCCTTTTTCCAAAACGTATTACACCTTTCCATGGTGACACCTTTAACATAACCATGTCACCGATCTGAAACTCTAATGGTTTCCTTCGGACATCGGCGTAGCTCTTTTGGCGACTACGGGCTGTTTTCAATCTCTCCTTGATTTGTACTATCTTTTCAGTAGTTTCATGTATGATCTCGGGACCAGTTAATTGTCGATCTCCTACTTCATTCCAACAGATAGGAGATCTACACTTCCTTCCGTACAATGCTTCGAATGGTGCAGCTTTAATGCTCGCATGATAACTATTATTATACGAGAATTCTGCTAATGGTAGATATTTATCCCATCCGTTTCCAAAATCGATCACACATGCCCTGAGCATGTCTTCAAGAGTCTGAATTGTTCTTTCACTCTGCCCGTCGGTTTGCGGATGATATGCGGTGCTCATATCCAAACGAGTTCCTAGTGCCGCCTGTAGTGATTGCCAGAACTTTGAGGTAAATCTACTATCACGATCAGATATAATGGAAATAGGTATTCCATGCCTTGAAACAATTTCCTTTATATACAATCGTAATAGTTTCTCCATCCTATCCGTTTCCTTTATAGGCAAGAAATGTGCAGACTTGGTGAGACGATCAACAATCACCCAAATGGTGTCGTATCCCCAGGCAGTCTTTGGTAACTTCGTGATGAAATCCATGGTAATACCATCCCATTTCCATTCTGGGATTTCTGGTTGTTGAAGTAACCCTAACGGCTTCTGGTGTTCTGCTTTGACCTTAGAACAAGTTAAACACTCCCCAACATATGTTGCAACGTCTGTCTTTAAATTAGGCCACCAATAATGTGTCTTAAGATCTTGGTACATCTTTCCAACTCCAGGATGTATCGAATATCTTGTCTTATGTGCCTCGTTCAATATCAACTTCCTTAATCCACCCAACTTTGGTACCCAAATACGATTTGCAAAATATCGAATTCCATCTTCCCGCATAACGAGTTGCTTCTCATACTTCTTCATTATTTCATTTCCTATATTTTCTTTAGTAAGTGCTTCTCGTTGAACTTCTTTGATTTGTGAGTTGAGATTCATGCGAATTTTTATGTTCATCGCTCGTACTCGAATTGGTTCTCGTTCCTTTCTGCTTAGAGCGTCGGCCACCACGTTCGCTTTCCCGGGATGATAACGAATTTCACAATCATAGTCATTTATTAACTCAACCCACCTACGTTGCCTCATGTTCAGCTGTTTTTGATCGAAAATATGTTGAAGGCTTTTATGATCAGTAAACACAGTGCATTTAACCCCATACAAGTAGCGTCTCCATATCTTCAATGCAAACACGACTGCTCCCAGTTCTAGATCATGCGTCGTATAATTCCGCTCGTGAGTCTTTAATTGTCGGGATGCGTATGCAATAACTTTCTTCCGTTGCATAAGAACGCAACCAAAACCTTGTCGCGAAGCGTCACAATATATTTCAAAATCATCGTTCCCTTCTGGTAACGATAAAATAGGCGCCGTAGTCAACTTCTTTTTCAGTAATTGAAATGCACTCTCCTGCTCAGAAGTCCATTCATATTTCTTCCCTTTTTGCGTTAACGCTGTCAACGGCTTAGCTATTTGGGAAAAATCTTGAATAAACCTTCTATAATAACCGGCTAAACCCAAAAATTGGCGTATCTGCATTGGTGTCTTAGGAGTCTCCCATTTTTCAATGGCTTCAATTTTTGCTGGATCAACCTGAATTCCTTTGCTACTAACAACGTGGCCAAGAAATTGCACTTCTTTCAACCAGAAAGCACATTTAGAAAATTTAGCATATAGCTGTTCTTTTCTCAACAACTCTAATATCAACCTTAAATGCTGTTCATGCTCTTGCTCACTCTTGGAATAGATAAGAATATCATCAATGAAAACGATAACAAACTTATCTAAATATGGACTACAAACTCGATTCATGAGGTCCATGAATACAGCTGGCGCATTCATCAATCCAAACGGCATGACCAAAAATTCGTAATGACCATAACGTGTCCGAAAAGCAGTTTTCGGAATGTCCTCTTCTTTGACACGTAATTGATGATAACCCGATCTTAGGTCAATTTTTGAGTACACACATGATCCTTGCAGTTGATCAAATAAGTCGTCAATTCTCGGTAGTGGATACCGATTCTTGATAGTTAACTTATTTAATTCACGATAATCTATACACATCCTAAAAGATCCATCTTTCTTCTTAACAAACAAAATTGGAGCTCCCCACGGTGAAGTACTTGGTCGTATGAATCCACGGTCTAGTAATTCTTTTAACTGACTTTGAAGTTCTTTTAATTCGGACGGTGCAAGTCTATATGGAGCACGGGCAACTGGTGCAGCTCCTGGTACTAAATCTATTTGAAATTCTACAGATCTAAATGGAGGTAATCCTGGCAACTCTTCCGGAAAAACTTCAGGATAATCTCTTGCCACAGGCACGTCGTTGATGCACTTCTCTTTTTCTTTCTTTTCGACTTTATTAACATGTGCTAGAATAGCATAACATCCCTTTTTTAAACACTTCTTGGCTTTCAAACAGCTAATGAGTTTTAACTTTGAGTTACCCTTCTCTCCATAAATCATCACCGGCATTTTATCCTTACAAGGAATGCGAATTGCCTTCTTGGCACACACAACTTCAGCTCCTACTTTGGACATCCAGTCCATGCCGACTATTACATCAAAACTTCCTAATTCTACGGGTATTAAGTCAATTTTAAATGTTTCTCCAGCTAAATTTATTTTACAATCGCGGCAAATTTTATCGGCTTTAATTAGTTTACCATTAGCTAACTCAATCATGTACTTAGCATCTAGAGGTAATGATGAACAATTCAATTTAGTGTAAAAATTTCTACACACGTAACTTCTATCGGCACCAGTATCAAATATAATAGATGCTGATAAGTTATTAATGGTAAACGTACCCGTAACAAGCTCCGGGTCTTCACATGCCTCTCTAGCATTAATAACAAATGCTCTCCCACGTGCAGGTCCGATATTCTTCTCTGGATTCGGGCACTGGCTCTTATAGTGACCTTGTTTTCCACACCCAAAACAAGTAACGGTAGCCAAAGCAGTTCTATTTGTATTGGTGGCAGGAGTCTTGGTACCATTTGTATTTGTAACGAGAGCCCTACAATCTTCAGCAAGATGACCCTTTCGATTACATTTGTTGCATACCACATTACAGTAGCCAGAGTGATGTTTGTGGCATCGGTTACATAAAGGATTTTGTCCTTTGTAACCAAAGCTTAAACCACTACCCGCACCTTGCGTGATTTCTTGTTTCTTAAAAGATTGTTGTTGGTTACCCCGATCATAATTTCCATTCCACTTTCTTTTGTTACCTGATACCTTCACATCAGTATTGGATGCTTTCTTATCCATGATGACCTGATCCATTAGCTCGTTTGCCATGGTTATAGCTTCATGAATTGTCTTAGGTTTCGATGCTGTAACGTTTGCCTTGACCTTTTTGGGCAAACCATCTTTGTACATTTCAATCTTCCGTTCTTCGGTTGGAACCAATTCAGGACATAGCAAAACTAATTCCATGAATCACTGATTGTAGTTGGTGATTTCAGTACCAATAACCTTCAGACTTCGTAATTCATCTTCCAACTTCCTAACCTCGTTCCTTGGACAATATTCGTTGATTAACATTGTTTTGAATTCTTCCCATGGAGTATCATAAGCTACATCTCCTCCTACAGCCTTCACATAATTTTTCCACCACGTGAGTGCACTATCTTGTAAAGTGTACGATGCATACTTGGTTATGTCCTTTTCAACACAACCACTGATTTTAAACACAGTCTCCATCTTTTCTATCCATCGGATTAAACCGATCGGTCCTTCTGTTCCACTGAATGATGAGGGCTTGCAAGCTTGAAAAGTTTTATAGGTGCATCCTACACGAGGATTTGGGTTAACTGCAGTAGCTCTTGCAGCCTCGACCCATAACATTCCGTCGTTCACTCGCTGATTGATGAGTTCCTGGATTTCTTGTTCCGTCATTCGGTTCAATCGCGCCATAATCTTCAATAAGAATGAAAAAAAAATAATTATTCACATGGAATATTATAGATGTAGTATGTATTTATAGTACATCGTAGCTTATTAATAATATGAACCAGTTATTATTATAAAAGCCTTTTCTTCTTATTAGCATTTTATAATTATATCTAGGGTAGTACCTACCCGTTAAAGTTCATACTTAATAGCTTAGTACGGAAATCAATTACTACCACCCAAATAATACTTAACCATGGAAAATTATTGCATTTCACACTTCACTATTTTACATATGCTTATCTTACATCGAACATTAAGCAAACCACACTAATAATATTATACAAAACATTATATGATCCCATGGTTTAATATGGCAGCGCATCGTTTGGTCTATTTTCTAGGACGTTTAGGTTCAAAGAATCGCTTAACGCTTATCCTGGCTGTCTGCCTATATTTTGGCTGTGGGGCTGAAGAACTGGATGCCGGGATAGAACGAATAGGAATAGCGGGAATAGGGGTGGTAGTGTCTAGTGGAGTTGGTGCCACATCATCCTCACTAAACTCGGGATTTGAATTTTCTAATTCATTAGCCTTTCGTTTCTTTCCTAGTTCGAACTCGTCTTTTGTTATTTCCTGTATTTCTTCCTCGGGTTCACTTTCCTCCTCGGGTTCACTTTCCTCCTCGGGTTCACTTTCCGGGTTCTCTATAGTCGGTTCATCCGGAATTTGTGAGTCTTCCCCAAAGATATCATTTTCGTCATCGGATAGGTTAATGACTGGAACACCATCTGAAGATTCTGGTTCGGAGTCGCTGAATGTGATAACAAGTTTTGAGCCCGACATCTATCACACAACAACTAACCCATTAGTACTACATAATATTTACATATAAATTTTAACCAACAATGATAAGCAATGGTTTTTAAATCAGACCCGGTCAAAGTCCAGACTTACTAATGTATCCTAACGACTTATCAGTTAGACACACTAATGCAAACCTGGTTCGCTAAGACCACCGCTCTGATACCACATGTCATAACCCGTCCTTAACCATAAGAACGTGTTAGATAACGTATGATTTCATTGCGAGGTATTGACCTCTATATGCGACATTTTTAAAAGAACAACTGCATATATTTTACATTACAAACCATAATTCTTATTTTGATACAAGCTTTAGACAAAATAAAGATGATTATCATTTAGCGATAATCTTAGACTTACAAACTTTACATGTGATGATAACAATACGATTTCTAGCATATTTTACATTACAAATCCTCCGATATGCAGTTTTATTTTTGACACAAATATGCATACTCAAGATCTTGTTTAAATTCAACATGTTGCAGCGGAAGCTTCTAATTATCACCTGAGAATAGACATGCTTAAAACGTCAACATAAAGTTGGTGAGATATAGGTTTAATGCCGGCAGCAATATATATATATATATATATAGACCACAAGATTTCATATATAAACGTTTTAATAAAAATATTCTAAGTGGTTGAGCACTTGGTAACCATACTTAACATTTAATCACGTATTCCCTTTAATATGAAATCTTACTACACTGTACCAAGTGTAGTCACAAAACGAAGTACTGTGCAACCGTTGAATACTGGTCGTCCAGTCCGGTTGGGGTTGTCAGGCCCGATAGATCTATCAACAGGATTCGCGTTTACAATACCGCTGTAATATTAGTTACCAAGCTACAGGGAAGTATGCCAGTGGTACAACTCAATGTATAATATATTTTTCAGTTCCTTGTGTCCATAACGTAAAACATAAAATACATGTATTCTCATCCCGAAATATTTAGAGTTTAAAAGTGGGACTATATACTCACTTTCGTCTTGAAGATATATATAATTTGACTTGGTCTCCGGTTGATATCACGAACCTATCCATACATAATATATCAAAACCTTTTCTTTTTAAACAAACGTCACATACATATACTTATAATACTTTTAATACTTTCAATATTTTCTTAGTCCGTAGTTAGCAGTTCGTTGTTAGTAATTCAATTTTAATGGTTCATATTTAGATGTTTAATAAACCCGCAATGAAATAAATAAAACCCCCATCGTATATGTATTGGTCGAGATTAATCTTGACCCACGGTACCGGTGTTGTCAAATGACGTGTTGCGTACATAAAGTACCGGTGTTGTCAAATGACGTGTTGCGTACAATCATGGGATCTTATGATTAATCTTCTCGTATTGTTTACGGGTGATCCTGAACCATATAAAATTAAATTATGAGTACATATATATAAAATATCATGTTATTTTAAAAAGATGTGATTTATTTAATTTTCTCCAATTATTTTCGTAGCTAAACTAGTCTTAGATATCCGATCTCGTTTTGGTCATAGTTTCTTCGTTACAACTCCGTTTTCGTTGATTCAACTTGCCATCTCCTTGGATCGAGTCCCTCTTTAAGACTATGAACTGTAAATACCTTAGTTTATATTCGAAATCACAGGTCATAGGTGAAACTTTGGTGAAACTTATGAAGTTAATCATTTTTTTGTTACAAAAATATCATTTAATGACCATTTTTCTAAAAATACTTATACTTTGAATTAAATCATGAAATTTTTATGTGTTATCATATTCATAGTAAAAATCATTTTTCCAGAAAATAAACCTCCAATTCAAAGTTTAAGATGGTTTTTAATTATCCAACCCAAAACAGCCCCCGGTTACACTCCGACGTCGTAAAAACAGTTTTTAAGGTAATCTTTGAAAAACCAAGTTATACCTTGTTAAGTTAACATATATTTAAGTTATATTACAGGTCTTGAAGTATTTTAAAAGTTAAGTTAGAAGGATCTATTTAGTTTGCAAACAAGTTTGAAAATATTCAAACTATGTTCTTGTTGTTAAAATCTTATACCACAAAATAAGATAGCTATATATATATGAATCGAATAAGGTTATGAACATAGTTACTACCTCAAGTTCCTTGTACAAGGTTGCTGTAAAAGAGGAGTAAAAATCTAGAACCAAAAGGGTGATGGAATTGGATGAAAGATTGGAAGTAAGTTTGTGTTCTTGGAAGGATTTCTTGAAGTGTTGTTGTAAGAGTTTTCTTATGGTGATTAAGTAAGGTTTTTGAAGCTAGATCTTCATGGAACTTTGCTGAATGTTTATGGAGTTTAAAGGTTAAGAAAGAGTGTGTGTTTTAGCTAAGATAATTGAAGTGAAAATGAATCAAAATGATGATACTCCTACCTCCCTTAAAAACGTGATTTTAAGGTGATCATGGACAAAATTTTAGTTTGTAATCTTGTGTATTTGTCAAACAATCATACAAAAGCAATTACCTTATACATAAGGCATTGAACAAGGGCTGGTTGGTGGTGATTTGATGTGTATATACCAATAGTAAATACGTATAGAAGCTAGGTATGATACGAGTACTTATACTCTAGATATACGTATAGAAATTTTGTGAAAAATGGAATGAGGATTCAAATATAGCTATCTTTTGTGAATACACTTATATGGTTTTATGTATTTAAGTCCTTAAAAGTGATTAAATACATTACTTATACGATATATGTATAAACATTATAGATTATAAGTATTTATGTCAAATAACGTTACGTATGGTTATCGTTTTGAAAACTTAAGTTAGTAGTTTCAAAACATACTTATAACTTATTGTTATTAATACAAAATGAGGTATTAAAACATTCATTAATCATGTTAAATATGTATATATACATATATATACACAAACGTATAATTATCATATATTGTATAGTTCGTGATATCATCGGTCAAACTAGACGGTCAAACGTTGTGTAAACTCTTTTCAAAAAGATAAATCTCATCAATTTGGATTGCTTATCATGTTGGTAAGGTTTAATTTATGTAAATATTATTCTTATAAGTATAGAACGATCGAAAAAGTGCGGGTCATTACATAACCCAATCTTATTACTAGCACTAACTTAAAATTATAATCGCAAATTGAGATTACTAATTGGAGTGATAATTGATACATAGGTAAAAGGCATCGAAAAATAAAAATAAGAAAGTAGCATGTTGAAACTTAAAAAGACACTAAAAACTAAGAATTAAAAGTTGCTTCTAAAAATATTAAAGCTTACAAGTAAAACTATATCCCAAATGGCAATATCTTAAAAAGGAACTAAAACTTAAAAAGGCGTCGCAAAATTCTAAAGCACTTTAATCTTAGTCTAAAGAAAAAGCACTTAAGAGATTTTATGGCAAAGCCTAAAAATCTGGAAGTAAAAATAACTATGGCAAAAACTTAGCTTAAAACTAAATACGAGCGAAAAGTATAAAAGTTACGCTAAAATGAATAAAAAGGAACAAATTATAAAAATATACTAAAAGTTGCAAAAATTACAATTTTTATAAAAATATTATTTTTATATTATTTATTTTATAAAACTATTAATTTTATAAACTAATTAAACTAATTAAAATTAAAAATACAAAATAATAAATAAACTAAACTAAATTAATTAAAATAATTAAACCTAATTAGGGTTAAATTTAAATAATAAAAATAAAAACCCGTAATTAATGCGATATTAGGGTTCTGTGTACCCGTGTCAGAGTGTCTCCGCGACTTGCGGTGCCACGTACTAGCAAACCCCGCGAGTCGCAGGAAATGAAAATTCAGATGACAGTTGGTTTTGACAAGTTTCGGTTTTTTATTTATTTATATATATATATATTTTTTTTATTTTTCTGTTTTAATATTTATATAAAATATTTATATAATTTAAACAAAAACTTATATTTAAAAACTAAAATAAAAATAGAATACTTTATAATTTTATAAATAACAATCTAAAAAAATAGATTTATATATATATATATATATATATATATATATATATATATATATATATATATATATATATATATATATATATATATATATATATATATATATATATATTATATATTATATATTTAGCGTTGCGCTTCCGGCTTTTAAGCTAGATTTTAAGTTCTCCGGCAGCGGCGCCAAAAATACTTGATGTCAAAGCTAAGGGGTATAAAATACTATTAGATTTTACAAGGAAATACTATTAAATACGATACAATTTTACACAAGATATTTATTTATTTATAGAATGGATATACTTAAACCTTGCTACAACACTTATAGGCAGTGTACCTAATCATACAGTAGTGTAGTTTTTAGTAAGTCCGGTTCATTCCAAAGGGAAAAAAAAATCTTTAAAGTAAAGCTTAACGCTATATTAGTTTTATTTTATAAAAATACAAATATATAAATAAGTAATATTGTTATTATAAAAAGGGGGTTTTTACCGTTTAATGACCGGTTTGTCGATTTTAAAATTTTAGTCGCAGTTAAAACCAAATGTAAAATATTAAATAAATAAAAGACTTAATTTAAAACGTAAAGTAAATAACGATAATGAAATTGCGATAAATAAAAGTGCGATAAAATAAAATTGCGAAAATTAAAAAGTACGATAATTAAAAGCGCAATTAAATACAATAACAATAAATAAAAGTGCGATAATTAGAAGTGCAATTAAATATAAAATAAAGGAAATTAAATTTGAAATTAAAGAATTATGCTTATTTAAACTTCCGTAATCATGATGTTTGACGTGTTGATTTTATTTTTATGCCCATGGGTTAATTGTTCTTTGTCCTGGATTATTTAATATGTCCATACGGATTTGTCCATAATAGTCTATCAGTCATAAATATAAAAAGCGAAAGCCTTCATCAAATTATTCTTATTCCCGAAGTCAAATATTCCAACTAATTGGGGATTCGAATTGTAATAAGGTTTTAATACTTTTTTAATGAATACACCAGGTTATCGACTGCGTGTAAACCAAGGTTTTACTACTTTGTTAACAATTACACCAATTACCCTTGAATGTAATTCACCCCTATTTTAACAAGTCTATTAACTATTAATCCAGTTCCGTGTCCGGTAAAATGAATAATTATTGGTATTTATAGATATCCCGCCCACCGTACCCAGTCAAGCGTATGTTGTTATATATAAATACGTCAAATTATAAGTTTGTATATTAAATTAACAAGGTATTGTTTAGTTAATATAAAACCCATTAATAGCCCATAGTCTAATTTTCACAAGTGTCGTTCTTTTATCCAAACCCCAATTATGGTACAAAGCCCAATTACCCAATTTTAGTAATTAGCCCAACATCATGATTACTTCGGATTAAATAAGCATAATAATAACTTAGCTACGAGACATTAATGAAAATAATATAAACATAACTTACAATGATTAAAAAAAGCGTAGCGTTACACGGACAGAATTTTGACTTACACCCTTACAACATTCGCTAACATACCTTTATTATTAGGATTTAAAATTAAAATTAAAATTAAAATATAAATTATATATATATATAATTACGTATATATTGAGAGAGAGATAGATTATATGATATTAAAAACGATCAAACTGCGTTGCCTTTTATAGGGATTTGAGTCCAGGAAAGCTCCGCGACTCGCGTAATTTTTGCACTGCAAACTCCGCAACTCGCGGAGTTCGTTTTTCCAGCTCACACTAATTTGGAACCTTTCTTGCCGACGATTTTTAAATATATTATAATATATATATTAATTTTAAGAATTAATTATATATTATATTATATTCATGTGCATAGTTGACTTGTAATTTTTAGTCCGTTGCGTCGAGCGTTGAGAGTTGGCTCAGGTCCCGGTTCCGGATTTTCGAACGTCCTTGCGTACAATTTAATATCTTGTACTTTGCGTTTTGAATCTTGTACTCTTGTAATTCTAAGACGTTTCTTATCATTAATTGGAACCTCTTTGATTGTATTTTGTACTTTTGAGCTTTTTGGTCGTTTGCGTCTAAAATTCGTCGAATCTATCTTTTGTCTTCACCTTTTATTATTTAAACGAATATCACTTGTAAATAGAACAATTGCAACTAAAAGCTTGTCTTTCTCGAGGAATAATGCTATGAAATATATGTTCGTTTTTAGCATTATCACATCTTCCTTCACCCGCATTTGATGATACCCAGATCGTAAATCAATCTTCGAATAAACTGACGAGCCTTGTAGTTGATCAAATAAGTCGCCGATTCTTGGTAGTGGGTAGCTGTTCTTGATGGTAAGTTTTTTCAACTCTCGGTAGTCGATACATAACCTAAATGTACCATCCTTCTTCTTGATAAATAAAACAGGAGCTCCCCACGGTGATGTGCTTGGTCGAATGAAACCACGCTCTAAAAGTTCTTGTAATTGGCTCTGAAGTTCCTTCATTTCGCTAGGTGTGAGTCTGTATGGAGCATGAGCTATTGGTGCAGCACCCGGTACAAGGTCTATTTGAAATTCAACGGATCGGTGTGGAGGTAGTCCTGGTAATTCTTTCAGAAATACATCGGGAAATTCTTTTGCGACGGGAACATCATTGATGTTCTTTTCTTCGAAATTGACTTTCTCGACGCGTGCTAGCACAGCATAGCAACCTTTTCTTATTAGTTTTTGTGCCTTCAGGTTACTAATAAGGTTTAACTTCGCGTTGCTCTTTTCTACGTACACCATTAAGGGTTTTCCTTTTTCTCGTATAATGCAAATTGCATTTTTGTAACAAACGATCTCTGCTTTCACTTCTTTCAACCAGTCCATACCGATTATCACATCAAAACTCCCTAACTCTACTGGTATCAAGTCAATCTTAAATGTTTCGTTAACCAGTTTAATTTCTCGATTCCGACATATATTATCCGCTGTAATTAATTTACCATTTGCTAATTCGAGTAAAAATTTATTATCCAAGGGCGTTGGTGAGCAATTTAGTTTAGCACAAAAAATCTCTACTCATATAGCTTCTATCCGCACCCGAATCAAATAAAACATAAGCAGATTTATTGTCAATGAGAAACGTACCCGTAACAAGCTCCGGGTCTTCCTGCGCTTCTGCCGTATTAATATTGAAAACTCTTCCGCGGCCCTGCCCATTATTATTCCCCTGATTTGGGCAATTTTTAATAATGTGACCCAGTTTTCCACATTTATAACAGACTACATTGGCAGTACTTTCTCCGACACTACTTGTTCCGACATTACTCGTTTCGGTATTATTTGTTCCTTTAGTTCTGTTATACATTGGTCCGTAGACCTCACACTTTGTCACGCTATGACCATTTCTTTTACACCTATTGCAAAATGTTGTGCAAAACCCCGGGTGATTCTCTTCACACCTTTGGCATTGCTGTTTCTGATTATTGTTGTTGTTGCGGTTGTTATTGTTGTTGGGACGATTATTGTAATTGTTGTTGTTGGGACGTTTGTTGTAGTTGTTGTTGTTGGGATAGTTGTTGCGATTGTGGTTGTAATTGTTGTTGTCGTTGTTGTACTGGTGATTCATGTCACTGTTTTCCTCCCACTTCCTCTTAAGTTGTTTCGTGTTGGCTTCTTCGGCCGCCTGTTCTTTAATTCTCCCCTCAATCTGATTTATGAGTTTATGAGCCATTTGACTTGCCTTCTGTATGGAAGCGGGCTCGTGTGAACTCACATCTTCTTGAATCCTTACTGGTAACCCTTTTACAAACGCGTCGATATTCTCTTCTTCATCTTCGAACGTTCCTGGACACAATAGGCACAACTCTGTGAATCGTCGTTCATACGTGGTAATGTCAAACCCTTGTGTTCGTAACTCTCTAAGCTCTGCCTTGAGCTTATTGACCTCGTTTGTGATGCCCCGTACAAAACCATCGTGTACGAATCATCAACAACAGGATCATTACAAGGTTAAGTACTATATGCGTTTTCAAAAAGAGTTTGCATTCATTAATAAAGTGATGTCTAAACCAACATCGAATGTTTTACAATCCAAAAGCATGCTTCACTAAGTAGAAGCAAATAATAAGTGTATGTGACCACAACGGTCATTACAAGTCATAGTTCAAAAGTACTAATGTTTGAATGCAAAATAAAGTAGTTCATGCGATAACAACTCTAAGCAGCGGGTGTCTACAGCACGACTAGTACACAGCGGAAGCTAACCTCAAGCACCTGAGAAAAACATGCTTTAAAACGTCAACACAAAGGTTGGTGAGCTATAGTTTAAGTATAACAGAAATGTAAGGTAGGCCACGAGATTTCAGTGCTACAAAGAGCGTTTCAAAATAGTATGATAAAGTATATGTTAACCGTGGGCACTTGGTAACTAACTTAACGTTTATACCCCCTGAAAGTACACTTGGCAAGTGCGTATGTCTACGAAGTATTAAACACTCGTTAAATGCTAGCACGACTAGCCCGAGTGGGGATGTCAAACCCTATGGATTCATATCTAAGATTCGCGTTCACGGTTCAAAAACCAATGATTAAACGTTACCGAGCTAAAGGGAATGTTTATGCCGTTGTATAACCCACACATATATAAAGTTTAAGTACTCATGCCTAGTATGTAAAACATAAAATCCGCATGTATTCTTAGTTCCCAAAATAAGTCAAAGTAAAAAGGGAATGCTATAACTCACAATGATAAAGTAGTCGTAAAGTCGAGTAGGGAAAAGTGTGCAAGTAATCGGTCCGAAAGTCCTCAACCTAAGTTAAATAGTACTAAGTTAGTAAATCATCCGAATAGGTTTAAAAGTATGTAAATAAGGTCTTAAAGGTCGTCATCATTCATCATCAAACAAAAGGCGTAAAGTAAGTTTCGTTTTTGAAAGTAGTTTAAAACAAAGGCTGACTTCAGTCAGTCACCACGGCCTCTACCCTTACTGAATTAAGGTGAGACCAGTGGCCATGGCTCCGTATATGAGTCCTTTAAGTGTGGTAAAATTTGCAGAAGCAAACTCGTCTTCGTTTGACCGTGGCGATGGTCTAAGTGCGAGTAGGTCAGAAATTTCTGCACAACGTTATAATGACATAGTGACGATCGGAGGGCCATAAATCCTAAACCGTAACTCGGAGTAAGATGAGTCCTATATGAAAAGTTATCTACTCGAATAGATCTATCTGAAAATCAAGGTTACAGTAGCCCAGGTTTACTGGTCTGTTACATAAACAGCACAACAGTGGGTAGAAGGCAGAAAGCAGAAAAATAGTGGGTTCCGGTGGGTTTGGTGCTTGATGTTCATCATGGTTCTCATCCTTGATGCCTATAGCTTCAAGTGTACAACTGATAAGGCTAAAAAGGAACATATATTTCATAGCAAAATCCCCCAAGAAAGACAAGATTTTAGTTGCAATTGTTCCATTTTCGAGTAATATTCGTTTATTTTAAATAAGTGCGAAGACAAAAGGCGAAAACGACGATTTGAAGACAAAAAGGTCCAAAAAGCTAAAAAGTACAAGATACAATCAAAAAGGTTCAAATTATTGATGAAGAATGTCTAAAAATGACAAGAGTACAAGTTACAAAACGCAAAGTACACGATATAAAATTGTACGAAAGGGCGTTCGAAAATCCGGAACCGAGGCATGAACCAACTTTCAGCGCTCGACGCAACGGTGTAAAAATTACGAGTCAACTATGCACAAGAATAAAATATAATATTTAAATAATTCATAATAAGAATAATATTAAATAATAAAAAGTTGTTAATTGAGCATAGTTCAGGGGTCGTAAATGAAAATTTCAATTCTAATTTCGCTATAAAAGCGATGATTTACGATCAATTTGAGGAGACTTTTTTTCGATCATTTTTTCTATCTTTTTCTTATTTTTCTATCTATCAATATCAATATCTATAATTTATATCTATAATTCTCTATCATAATGTTAATGTAATCAGATATAACAATAATCTTAATTTTAATTTTAAATTATGATAATAATAAGATTTATGATAGAGATCGTTTGAGTGTGTAAGTCGAAATTCTGTCCGTGTAACGCTACGCTATTTTTAATCATTGTAAGTTATGTTCAACCTTTTTACATTAATGTCTCGTAGCTAAGTTATTATTATGCTTATTTAATCCGAAGTAATCATGATGTTGGGCTAATTACTAAAATTGGGTAATTGGGCTTTGTACCATAATTGGGGTTTGGACAAAAGAACGACACTTGTGGAAATTAGACTATGGGCTATTAATGGGCTTTATATTTGTTTAACTAAATGATAATTTGTTAATGTTAATATAAAGATTTACAATTGGGCGTCCCTATAAATTACCATATACACTCAATCGGACACGATGGGCGGGGTATTTATATGTACGAATAATCGTTCATTTAATCGGACACGGGAATGGATTAATAGCCACTAGAATAATTAAAACAGGGGTGAAATTATGTACAAGGACACTTGGTATAATTGATAACAAAATATTAAAACTTTGGGTTACACTCAGTCGACATCCTGGTGTAATTACTAAACAAAGTATTAAAATCTTGTTACAGTTTAAGTCCCCAATTAGTTGGAATATTTAACTTCGGGTATAAGGATAATTTGACGAGGACACTCGCACTTTATATTTATAACTGATGGACTGTTATGGACAAAAACCAGACGGACATATTAAATAATTCAGGACAAAGGACAATTAACCCATGGGCAAAAAAAAACTAAAATCAACACGTCAAACATCATGATTACGGAAGTTTAAATAAGCATAATTCTTTTATTTCATATTTAATTTCCTTTATTTTATATTTAATTGCACTTCTAATTATCGCATTTTTTTAATTATCGCAAGTTTATTTTATCACACTTTTATTATTCGCAATTTCATTATAGTTATTTACTTTATGCTTTAATTTAAGTCTTGTATTTATTTTTAATATTTTACATTTGGTTTTAACTGCGACTAAAGTTTTAAAATCGACAAACCGGTCATTAAACGGTAAAAACCCCCCTTTATAATAATAATACTACTTATATTATATATTTTTGTAAAAATATAGTTTTATAAAAATATAGTGTTAAACTTCACTGCGTCCCTGTGGAACGAACCGGACTTACTAAAAACTACACTACAGTACGATTAGGTACACTGCCTATAAGTGTTGTAGCAAGGTTTTGGTATTTCCCATCCGTAAAAATAATAAAACTTGTGTAAAATTTCGTCGAATTTCGTATTAAAAATAATACTATTTCTTACCCTCACGCTACACATCAAGTTTTTGGCGCCGCTGCCGGGGAGCGCTAAAACGCTATATTTTTAATTTATATTTGCAAAAATATAAAAAAAAAAAAAAAAACGCAAAAAAAAAAAAAAACGCAAAAAAAAACGCAAAAAAAAAAACGTAAAAAAAAAAAAACAAAAACGTAATAAAAAAAAAACGTAAAAAAAAAAACAAAAACGTAAAAAAAAAAAAAAAAAAAAAAAACGTAAAAAAAAAAAATTATTTTAAGTTTTATTACCTTTAGATTTTTAGACTCAGTCACAACTTTTAGTATTAAGTTTAGTTTTGCCATAGTTATTTTCATTTTTAGATTTTTAGGCTTTGCCGTAAAATCCCTTAAGTGCTTATTCCTTAGACTAAGTTTTAGGTGCTTTAGAATTTTGCGACGCCATTTTTCGCGCTATTTTCTTATTTTTATTTTTCGACGCGTTTACCTATGTATCTATTACAATTCCAATTAGTGATCTCCATTTGTAGCTTTAATTTTAAGATAGTGATAGTTATAAGGTTGGATTAACCGCGTGTTTTCAAACCACTCTTCGTCTTTTTCATTTTTCGACACTTTTCGACGCGCAATCTATTTCTTCCTTATTTCTCGTCATTCTAGTTATAGGACATAGAATTTTATCTACTTCTTATCTAATATTTCTTAAACGAAAAGGAAAATTATCTAAGTGGTTAAGTTAATAGACGTTGACATTTTTCTGGTTCGTAGTAATAGTTGGATTTGTACGTGGACCGGGTTATTGGAGCCAAACAGTCCTCAATTATATTGAGACCAAACGAATCCTGCCCCTCTGATGCATCTTTTGGCTATTCGAAACGTGGGCAAAATCAGAAAAGTCTATTAATTGGATAGCTTATATAAGTTTTTCTTATTATTTTTATAACTAATAGGATATTCTGTGAATGCACCGAGCAAGACGTTCACCACCTTTTGTACGTTCACCACCTGTAACTAGATCAAGACATTTAACAAATATAGCTGCCGTTGATTTTTCTTTAGACTCGTCATCAAGTCGACCGAGTACTTCAACTCAAATTTCCGATAATCCAGTTTTTGAAACCAATATCACAATTGAGAATCCGGAGAATACTCAGGGACAATTCCGAGACCCTGATCCATTAATTATTCCTCCGGAACCACCAATCATTCAAACAGAGATTGTTGAGGAAGAAACCATTAAATCAGAAACCTCTAGTGATTCAGATACAACACTTCCAATCATGGAAAATCTAGAACCTCTAAGTATGGAAGACCGAATGAGAGCTAAACGCACTGGCCAAGGTCACGCAATTACTCATCCAGACATTAATGCACCAGATTATGAAATCAAAGGACAAATTCTACACATGGTGACTAATCAATGCCAATTTAGTGGTGCGCCGAAGGAAGATCCTAATGAACATCTACGTACCTTTAATAGGATCTGCACACTATTTAAAATCCGAGAAGTTGAAGACAAACAAATCTATCTCATGTTATTTCCCTGGACTTTAAAGGGAGAAGCCAAAGATTGGTTAGAATCGTTACCTGAAGGGGCGATTGACACATGGGATGTTTTAGTTGAAAAATTTCTTAAACAATTCTTTTCGGCATCCAAAGTCGTGAGACTTCAGGGAGAAATTGTTACGTTCGCGCAAAATCCAAATGAAACATTATATGAGGCGTGGACAAGATTCGGAAGGATGTTGAGAGGATGTCCTCAACACGGATTAGATACTTTTCAAATAGTACAAATCTTCTATAAAGGCGTAGACATCGCCACACGAAAAGACATCGACATAACCGCTGGTGGATCCATTATGAAGAAAACCGCAACTGAAGCTTACAAAATTATTGATAACACAGCCTCCCACTCTCATGAGTGGCACCAAGAGAAAGATATATATCGTTCATCTAAAGCGGCTAGAGCTGATTCTAGCCATGACTTTGATTCCGTTTCCGCAAAAATAGATGCTTTCGAAAGACGAATGGAAAAGATGAATAAAGATATTCACGCAATACGAATCAGTTGTGAGCAATGCGGTGGACCACACTTATTGAAAGATTGTCACATTGAACCAACGATGGAACAACGAGAGAATGTTTCCTATATGAACAAAAGGCCGGGAAATAATTATCAAAATAATTATCAACCGCCAAAGCTAAACTTCAATCGAAATCAAAACATTCTTTACAATCCAAATGGACCAAACAATAACTCGTACAACCAACAAGGTCCAAATAACCAACCAACTCAAAACAACACTTTCAATCAACAAAGACCTAGCTTGTATAAACCACCACAACAACCCGAAGAGAAAAAGCCAAATCTAGAAGAAATGATGGCAAAGCTGATTGAATCTCAAACACAATTCATTACATCTCAAACCCAAACGAACGAGAGGTTTGATCAGTCATTAAGAACTCAACAAGCTTCCATTTTGAATCTTGAAAAACACGTAGGTACTCTTGCTAGCATGATGAGTGAGAGGGAACAAGGAAAGCTACCGAGTAATACTGAAGTAAATCCTCGGAATGAGAATGTTAATATGGTTTCAACAAATTCTGAAAAACCAGCATCAGAAGATGGGAAGGTTTTAGATGTAAGTAACAATGAAGAAGTTACACCACCACCACCACCCGAGTATGTAAAGCCAGTGGTGGCACCATACAAACCACCCATCCCGTTTCCAAGAAAAGGAGTTGAGTATGAGCAAGTAATAGGTAATAAAGTTTGTGATACCTCTGGAAAGAAGAAGAAAAAGAATAAGAAAGTGCAAGAAACAAAAGCCGTAAATATAAACCCGGTGAAGACAGTTCCACCAAAACCTCCTCCTAGGATAGGTGATCCGGGTGAATTTATTGTTCCTTGTCTACTTAGTGATTGTGTCATGTATGATGCACTAGCAGATTTAGGTGCAAGTGTAAGTGTTATGCCTCTTTCATTATATAAGAGATTAGGAGTAGGTAAGTTAAGTCCAACGGATATGAGTGTTCGACTCTTTGATCAAACCATTAAATACCCAGTTGGAATTGCTGACAACCTACCCATTCAAGTAGGTAATTTAACCTTTCTAGTCGAATTCATTGTCATTGACATAGAAGAGGACCCAAACATTCCTCTAATTTTAGGTCGACCATTCTTAGCGTCCACCAAGGCGTTATTTGATGTAGGAAATGGAAGAATGACACTTAAAAGTGGTGACAAATCGATCACCTTTATGATTCGAAAGTCTAAATCTCCACCAGCCAAAATCGTTGAACCAGTAAAAACAATTGGTAAGAACCATGTTGTTTTACCAACTCCAACGGTAATACTTAGCAATAATGAAACGCCTAAGTGTGGGGAAAATGAAGTAACACCTAATGATGACATGATAACAAAGAACCCCGTTGTTGATACGAAATTAAATGATCCCGTTATTAATAGTTCAATGAAGAAACTTATTAAACGGATTCGCGATGCTAGAACCAAGGGGAACTTTAAGTTATGTAACCGGTTAGTATCCAATCTATCACCTAAAGAAAAGGAGAAACTAGTTGAAATTGTGGATATTACACAGGAATCCGACCAATGGCTTAAAAAAAAAGTCACGGATATGCAAGTTGATTATGGACCAAGAGAAATTAACGATGAAGTTAATCACAATTTTGACACCACGGCTACCTAAGTGTGGGGAGATTCAAATGTTCTAAAAAGAAAATGCTATCTAGAGTTAGTTGTTCTGTTCTCGTGTAGTTCCGAGAATGGAACCCGATTGGTCTTTTCCGCTAGCAGACACTAAAGAACTAGTTTTCTCCCTCCATTCTGAATTTTTATTTTTTTTAGGTTTTATTTGAAATTAATATGCATTTTAATTTATGTTTTATTGTGATTTTAAAAAACAAAATTTACTTTATTTCTTTAAGTTAAAAATATGATTTTTAAAATTCGTCGTAAGTTGAACACTAGGTCATTGAATCGAAATTGCTTTACCCGAGGGCGGGGCGACAAATTTTGTTATCATTATTTTTAATTTTATTGATCTAAAGGATGCCAAAAATATTATATATTATAAATTTTTGAACGTGGGGTTATGTACCAAACTTCAAAAATATGTATATATATGTTTGTATTTTATGTTATGTACACAACAGGGTAAAACAGCGCACTTTCAAAGACTGTCATGAAGTTCAGCAAAAGCTACTGATTTTGACAAGACGCAAAAAATCAAATGTGAAATAACAATATGTTTGCAAACTGGGTGTTTTTAATCATTTCTCTACGCTAATCACCCTCATGAATTTATAATTATAGTCTGATTTCATGCAAATGAGGGCATTGCATGATCTCAAGTGTGGAAGGGTTATAAATTCTCTCAGGTTTGCACTTAGTTTATTTGCCAAATTTTGTGAAAATTTGAAAAATTTTCAACTAAATGAATTTAAAATCATGTTTATACATATTTATGAACGATGAAAACTAGGTGTTAATACCGAAATTATCGTTACCTCGAAAAGGACATAAATTGAGAAACACCCTAAAACGCTAGAATTCATTTAAAATGGAATAGAAGAAAATAAAAAGGCAAAGAAAGAAATTAAGTGTGGGGAGAATGTACCAAGTTATTCAATTGAAAACTATCTATCACATGTTCTGTAAAGATATTGCAGGTACTTTTGCTTTGGATGATACTAATCAGTTTTACCCGGTTTACTGTAATACATTTGAAAGAAAGATGGATCTACACGATGAATCAATTCCATCATTAAAAGGAAGTAAAGTCTTCCGAAAAAGACACGCGCTTCTTGATTTAGGTCATGAAGTTGTCATCCAGACCAGCTGTAGGTTGACGAAAAATCTAGAAAAGTCATCTCTAAAATCAGCAGGAAATCCACGAACCTCAGCATCAAACAGGGTCGCCATGTGGTCAGATTTATCCTAACCATGAGAAGGATTTATCTCGTACAATGGGGGGGCACCGTGCAAATTAGCTTGATAAGACTAATGAATCAGATCCCCAGAAAGGATAATCTCCTTAAAGATTAAAAATCAGCTTTTAAGACTGATATTACTCAATCCTAGAGATTGACCTTAAAGATTGAGAATTCAAACTCATGGAATTCAATGATATCTAAACTCGAGCTTGAACGAGAAAATATTTTGATCAAAATTAAAACCGATTTGTTTTCTGAAAACCCATTTTCAATGCGTTCATTACCATTGAACGTAAAATCCTGAGAATTCATCAGAATTCATTAGGTCACCTGAACCAAATCGGGTGTCAACCGTAAGAACGGTGGTTGCATAGCATGGTCGGAGACAGGACCTTGTGCCAGACAGAAAAATCATAGGATGATCTTTACTATTGCTCCTACCAAGGATAGTACTAGCATCCGACACGTTAAAATACCATAACCAAAAGCATGTCATTAGACATTGCCTTAACAGTTTCTTGTTCATCGCTTTCCTTTACAACCGGACGGTAGTTTGCCGAAAGGTAATATACGGAACAAGTAAACTGGATGTGTGCTTTCCGATACCGGGATAGCAGTGGATTACACGAACCTAAATGTTTTAAGCCAAAATATTGATCCACAAATATATTTTGCAACACCAATGGTGGATCAAATCAGAAAACTTATCTAGGGTAAAAGCTAGATTGAATTTTCAAAAGATCAAATGTTTTCATAAAGATCCTATTTCCTAAAGGATCTAAATTTTTTTAGTCATGTGGGACTGTAAACCGCCTTTCAAATGTGCACTTTGCTTTGGAAACCGAAAGTAAATCGGCTATTTGATTGCAAGTGTCGTTGACCTAAACCCAAGGCAACTGTGGATGACACACCCACCTTTAACCATGGTTCTATTATTAATATCATTGTTTATACCGCTCTATCAAAATCACTGATGTACAAAATGTGAAGAATAAAGAAGTGATTCGTGTGATGTATTATATTATTTCAAGACTGTATTGCTTGAGGACAAGCAACGCTCAAGTGTGGGGATATTGATAAGGCTAAAAAGGAACATATATTTCATAGCAAAATCCCCCAAGAAAGACAAGATTTTAGTTGCAATTGTTCCATTTTCGAGTAATATTCGTTTATTTTAAATAAGTGCGAAGACAAAAGGCGAAAACGACGATTTGAAGACAAAAAGGTCCAAAAAGCTAAAAAGTACAAGATACAATCAAAAAGGTTCAAATTATTGATGAAGAACGTCTAAAAATGACAAGAATACAAGTTACAAAACGCAAAGTACACGATATAAAATTGTACGAAAGGGCGTTCGAAAATCCGGAACCGAGGCATGAACCAACTTTCAGCGCTCGACGCAACGGTGTAAAAATTACGAGTCAACTATGCACAAGAATAAAATATAATATTTAAATAATTCATAATAAGAATAATATTAAATAATAAAAAGTTGTTAATTGAGCATAGTTCAGGGGTCGTAAATGAAAATTTCAATTCTAATTTCGCTATAAAAGCGATGATTTACGATCAATTTGAGGAGACTTTTTTTCGATCATTTTTTTCTATCTTTTTCTTATTTTTCTATCTATCAATATCAATATCTATAATTTATATCTATAATTCTCTATCATAATGTTAATGTAATCAGATATAACAATAATCTTAATTTTAATTTTAAATTATGATAATAATAAGATTTATGATAGAGATCGTTTGAGTGTGTAAGTCGAAATTCTGTCCGTGTAACGCTACGCTATTTTTAATCATTGTAAGTTATGTTCAACCTTTTTACATTAATGTCTCGTAGCTAAGTTATTATTATGCTTATTTAATCCGAAGTAATCATGATGTTGGGCTAATTACTAAAATTGGGTAATTGGGCTTTGTACCATAATTGGGGTTTGGACAAAAGAACGACACTTGTGGAAATTAGACTATGGGCTATTAATGGGCTTTATATTTGTTTAACTAAATGATAATTTGTTAATGTTAATATAAAGATTTACAATTGGGCGTCCCTATAAATTACCATATACACTCAATCGGACACGATGGGCGGGGTATTTATATGTACGAATAATCGTTCATTTAACCGGACACGGGAATGGATTAATAGCCACTAGAATAATTAAAACAGGGGTGAAATTATGTACAAGGACACTTGGTATAATTGATAACAAAATATTAAAACTTTGGGTTACACTCAGTCGACATCCTGGTGTAATTACTAAACAAAGTATTAAAATCTTGTTACAGTTTAAGTCCCCAATTAGTTGGAATATTTAACTTCGGGTATAAGGATAATTTGACGAGGACACTCGCACTTTATATTTATAACTGATGGACTGTTATGGACAAAAACCAGACGGACATATTAAATAATTCAGGACAAAGGACAATTAACCCATGGGCAAAAAAAAACTAAAATCAACGCGTCAAACATCATGATTACGGAAGTTTAAATAAGCATAATTCTTTTATTTCATATTTAATTTCCTTTATTTTATATTTAATTGCACTTCTAATTATCGCATTTTTTTAATTATCGCAAGTTTATTTTATCGCACTTTTATTATTCGCAATTTCATTATCGTTATTTACTTTATGCTTTAATTTAAGTCTTGTATTTATTTTTAATATTTTACATTTGGTTTTAACTGCGACTAAAGTTTTAAAATCGACAAACCGGTCATTAAACGGTAAAAACCCCCCTTTATAATAATAATACTACTTATATTATATATTTTTGTAAAAATATAGTTTTATAAAAATATAGTGTTAAACTTCACTGCATCCCTGTGGAACGAACCGGACTTACTAAAAACTACACTACAGTACGATTAGGTACACTGCCTATAAGTGTTGTAGTTGGTTTAGGTATTTCCCATCCGTAAAATTAATAAAACTTGTGTAAAATTTCGTCGAATTTCGTATTAAAAATAATACTATTTCTTACCCTCACGCTACACATCAACAACTCAATGATGTGTTTACATCATCTTTACCAAGGTTTGACCATCATAACCCTTGTGTAAGTCTAAGACGTGAAGCACAACTCAATTAAGTGTTGCAAGTGTTTTGATGAACCAAAGTTACATCAAAGTCTTAGATTTAACACATACATGAAATATAAAAGTAATACTAACTAAGTTTTGACAATTATTACACAAGTGTGAGTCTAAAACATGTAGATCAACTCACTTAGGAGTTGTATGAAGTTGATGAACAAAAGTTACATCAAGGTCTTAGATCTAACACTTACATGAACTTTAAAAGTAAAAACAAGTTACAAACTTGAAAGTAAACTAACTAATCAAGATCTTAAGATGTAGAACATATTTCTTAGTTAGATCTTGAAGATCCAAGACCCAAAAGTCTAGATCTAAGGTTATTAAGTTAAATCCAACACAAGTATGTAAAGTTATAAATAAAGAGTTACACTTCCATGTTCTTGAATCTTTAAAGTTAACTTTAAATTTCAAGAAAGTATGAGATCAAGACTAACTTGTAGTACTTGACCAACAACAACAACAAACATGAAATTAAAGTGTATAAAATGAAGAAGTAATCTAAGTAAACAAGTAAAAGGTTCATGGTTGTTCATACTTTAAAGATTCAAACCAAAGTTTGATCTTTAAGAAAGTAAACTTTAAAGTTTACTAACATGACTTACAAGTATGATTTGCAACACATGAACATTAATCTTTTAAAATTAACAAGTGTAGAACATAACTAGAAAGTTCATGTTCTTGTTGTTCTTGTTATAACAAGATAAAATGAAGAATCAAACTAGAAAGTTTGGTTCTTGGAAACTAGTAAGTAAAGTAACTAACAAATACATGTAACTAAATAATAATCAAGAACAAGTAGCAAACAACAAATGATGATGATGATTTGTGGTGTAAGGCCACGGTTTTGGCCAAAGAAAAAGAAGAGAAGAAAGTTCTTGCTACTTACAATTTAGAGAGAAAAAAGAGAGGAAAGTTGAGAGGAATTAAGTGTGTGTTTTTGTGAGAGGATACAAGTGAAGAAGTAATACAAAAATGAACCACAAAACTCTCTCCAAGGCCTTCTAGGCCACGGCCTGCAGCTCATCAAAGGGGGAAGGAAAGAATTCCATGGTCACTAGTATGTAAAGCTCTAAAAGTTTGTCCATAAGGGTGCTTGCATGGGGATTAAGGAGTAACTAGATTCTCATGTGACAAAACTAACTAGTTACATCTAAAATGATACTTACATGAAGTAGAATGGGCTAGTTAAGTCCATGTATGGTGTAGGGTGGGCTCTTTAAGTCCATGTACAAATATAAAGCTCAAGTTCCAAGTTATTAACAAATAAATCCAATTAAAGCCCAAATAACTAACTAATAACCATAGTTAATTAAAATGATTAATAAATTAATCATGAATGTAAATAATATTCAAAAATATTATTCGTAAAAGTTTCGCGTGTCACAAAGACGTTTCGGGCAATTAAAGTCAAGTACGGGCAATCATGGCAACATGTAAATGTAATAACATACATTCGTTTAATCACACGTATTAATAATAATAATTATTAATAAATAAACGTTGGAAAATCCAGGGTCGTTACATTACCCACCTGTTAAAGAAAATTTCGTCCCGAAATTTAAGCTGAGGTAGATGGAGGAGTCAGGAAAAGGTGAGGATACTTCCGCATCATTTGATCCTCTCGCTCCCAAGTAAACTCAGGTCCTCGTTTGGCATTCCATCGTACTCGGATGATCGGAATCTTGTTGCGTTTTAAAGTTTTGATCTCACGATCCATAATCTCAACTGGTTCTTCCACAAAGTGAAGTTTGTCGTCAATCGTAAGTTCTTCAAGTGGTATGATAAGTTCAGGTGTAGCAAGACACTTCTTCAAGTTTGACACATGGAAGATAGGATGAACTGAGCTCAATTGTGCTGGTAGATCCAAACGGTAAGCAACGGGTCCAACACGTTCCAAGATTTCAAAAGGACCAATGTATCGTGGGTTTAACTTTCCACGTTTTCCAAAGCGAATCGCACCTTTCCAAGGTGCAACCTTCAATATTACACGATCACCAACGTTGAATTTAAAGTCTTTACGTTTAAGATCGGCATAACTCTTTTGACGATCGCGGGCAGTCTTAAGCCTAGCTTGAATCTGAGCAATCTTCTCCATCGTTTCGTGGACTACCTCGGGTCCGGTGATTTGCTTTTCGCCTACTTCGGCCCAACAAATAGGAGATCGGCACTTACGGCCATACAATGCTTCAAAAGGTGCAGCATTAATGCTAGAGTGATAACTGTTGTTGTAAGAAAGTTCGGCGAGTGGCAAATGCCTTTCCCAGGCCTTTCCTAAATCGATGACACATGCACGCAACATGTCTTCCAAGGTCTGAATCGTTCATTCACTTTGCCCGTCAGTCTGAGGGTGATAAGCAGTACTCATGTCAAGACGAGTTCCCATGGCTTCTTGCAAAGAACGCCAAAATCTGGAAGCAAAACGGGGATCGCGATCGGAGATGATCGATAAAGGTACACCATGACAAGATACAACCTCCTTGATGTATAGTTGAGCAAGTCTCCCCATTGTATCCGTCTCCTTCATTGCTAGGAAGTGTGCAGATTTGGTAAGGCGGTCAACAATAACCCAAATAGTATCGTATCCGCCCACCGTCTTTGATAGCTTAGTAATGAAATCCATTGTGATCCTTTCCCATTTCCATTGTGGGATTTCCAGTTACTGAAGTAAACCAGAAGGTCTCTGATGCTCGGATTTAACCTTCGAGCAAATCAAACACTTACCAACATAAGTCGCAATGTCCTTCTTAAGATTCGGCCACCAATACTGTTCTTTAAGGTCGTGGTACATTTTTCCCGCTCCAGGATGAATCGAATATCTCGACTTGTGGGCTTCATCAAGTATAAGGTTTCGTAGATCTCCATAAAGAGGTACCCAAATTCTTCCGGCATAACATCGAAGTCCAGACTCCCTAACCTCGAATCGAGAGACAAGTATGTTTAAATGTTCGTGAGATAAATTCTCCTCCTTGAGAGCCTCATCTTGGGCTACTTTGATCTGGCTGTTGAGGTTCGAATGGATGGTGATGTTTAGAACCCTAACACGAAGAGGTGCCGTCCTCTCCTTTCGGCTTAAAGCGTCAGCTACAACATTGGCCTTGCCAGGGTGATAACGGAGTTCACAATCGTAGTCGTTGAGCATCTCGATCCATCGACGCTGTCTCATATTCAGTTACTTCTGATTGAATATGTGTTGTAGACTCTTGTGATCGGTGAAGATAGTGCTCTTAGTTCCATACAAATAATGTCTCCACAATTTAAGCGCAAAGACAACAGCTCCAAGTTCAAGATCATGAGTAATGTAGTTCCGCTCGTGAATCTTTAATTAGCGGGAGGCATAGGCAATAACTTTTGATCGTTGCATCAGTACACAACCAAAACCACTCTTCTATGCATCACAATAAACAACAAAGTCGTCACTGCCCTCAGGAAGTGATAGGATAGGTGCGATGGTCAACTTCTTCTTCAAAGTTTGAAATGCTGATTCGTGTGTGTGTTCCCAAATGAACTTCTTGCCCTTGTGAGTCAGCGCGGTCAAGGGACGCGCAATCAGAGAAAATCCTTCAATGAACCTTCGGTAGTAACCGGCGAGACCTAGGAATTGGCGAATATGCGTTGGAGTAGTGGGGGTCTCCCACTTGCTGATTGGTTCAATCTTGGCGGGATTAACTTTGATACCCTGGTCACTCACAACATGACCCAGAAATTGAACTTCCTTCAACCAAAATTCACACTTGGAGAATTTGGCGTAAAGTTGCTCTTGTCTCAAGAGTTCAAGCACAAGTCGGAGGTGTTGCTCATGTTCTTCTTCGCTCTTAGAGTAGATGAGGATATCATCTATGAAGACGATAACAAACTTATCCAAGTACGGCTTGCAGACACGATTCATGAGGTCCATGAACACGGCAGGTGCATTTGTCAACCCGAATGGCATCACAAGAAACTCATAATGACCATAACGGGTCCTGAATGCAGTTTTCATCACGTCACTTTCTTTCACCCTCAGCTGGTGATAGCCGGATCGCAAATCGATCTTTGAGTAAACACTTGATCCTTGTAGTTGATCAAAAAGATCGTCAATTCGTGGAAGAGGATACCGATTCTTGATTGTCAATTTGTTGAGTTCATGGTAGTCGATACACATACAGAAGGATCCATCCTTCTCCTTCACAAACAGAACATGTGCGCCCCAAGGTGAGAAGCTTGGTTGGATAAATCCTCGATCAAGTAGTTCTTGTAGTTGGCTTTGTAATTCTTACATCTCGGAAGGTGCGAGTCTATAAGGTGCGCGAGCTACAGGTGCTGCTCCTGGCACTAAATCAATCTGAAACTCTACTACTCTTTGCGGCGGCAATCCAGGCAATTTTTCAGGGAAGACATCGGAAAATTCGTTCACTATTCGAACGTCGTTCACGCTCTTCACCTCAGTTTCTACTGTTTTCTCATGCGCTAGGACAGCAAGACGTCCCTTCTTCATAATCTTTTGCGCTTTCACGCAACTAATGAGGTTCAACTTCGAGGTACATCTCTCTCCATAGATAACCAGTGGCTCGCCATCTCCCTGTGGTATACGAAGTGCTTTATCTCCACAGATAATATCGGCCTTTATCTTGCTCAACCAATCCATACCGACGATCACGTCAAAACTTCCCAGTTTGATAGGTATCAAATCAATTTCGAAATCTGCACCAGCTATGTTGATAATAGCTCCTCGACTAATGTGGTCAAATTTTTCAAGTTTACCGTTGGCGACCTCGACAAGCATACTCTCTTTTAACGGGACTAATGACCAATTAATCTTATCGCAAAAATGTCTACATACATAACTTCTATCCGCACCAGTATCAAACAAGACAGAAGCTAAAAGATTGTTGATTTTGAATATATCTGTCACCAAGTCGGGGTTTTCGCGTTCGTCCCTTGCATTAACATTGAAAGCTCTAGCGCGGGGTGGTCCGCCATCTTTTCGCTTATTTGGACACGCATTTCTGAAATGGCCCGTCTGCCCGCATTCATAACACTTCCTTGGCCCTGTGGGGTTCGGCTTCCCATTCAAAGAGCTTACCTTGCAGTCTTTTCCAACATGCCCAGACCGTTGGCACTTCTCGCAGACAACATTGCAATACCTAGTGTGGTATTTGTAACACCTCTTGCATTGAGGTAGGGTTCCCTTATAGTTCGGGTTGTAGTTGGTGTTGTTGTTGGGGTTGAGGTTTCCACCGTTGTTGTTTCCTCTGAAATCCTCATGTCGTTTCGCCGGGTTATGTTCATAGTTTCTTCCCCTGTTGTTGTTGTTGTTGTTGTTGTTGTTTTTGTAGTTATCTCATTTGCGCTTCTCACTAGTACCCGCTTTAGACTTAGTTTTCTCTGGTTCGTCGATGGTTATCTGATTCATTAAAGTATGCGCCATGCGCATCGCTTCGGGAACATTCGGTGGCTTGGACGAGGTGACGTTTCCCTTAATGCTCTTAGGGAGTCCCCAGAAGTATCTCTCCATTCGCTTGAATTCCGGGGTAACCATTGTCGGACACATCAGGGCTAGTTTCAAAAATCTCCTGTTGTAACCATCAAGGTCGTTCCCAACGGCCTTTAACTGCATGAATTCCATTTCCATCTTTTGGATTTCGGTTCTCAAACAATACTCCTCAATCATGGCACACTTAAATTCCTCCCATGGCGTAGCATACGCCTCATCAATGCCTTGTGCCTGTGCCATCGTGTTCCACCACGTGAGCGCGCCGTCAGATAGCGTGCAAGAAGCAAATTTGGTTTTGTTATCCTCCGAACAGTTGCTAACTCGGAATACTGATTCAAGTTTCTCGAACCATCTGGTGAGACCAACCGGTCCCTCGGTTCCACTGAAGTTGTGTGGTTTACAGCTCTGGAATTCCTTGTAAGTACACCCATTTCGAACGGGTTGAATAACCGGTGGTGGTGGCGGTGGCGGTGGAGCTTGGGGTTGCATTTCCGCAATGGCTGCAGCTACACGTTCTTGGATCATCTCTTCAATTTGAGCAGCAGTAGGTGTGGATCGCCCGTTAGCCATGGTGTTCTATACAAACATTTTGACTCAAGTCAAAATCCAGCATTCAATATATAATAATATAGTATATAACAACCAACATGTAAACATCACAACACATGTTAATTAAGTAACGCAAGTTGATACAAGTACCGCAAAACACCATACAGTAACGTAAATAGAACACTTGTGCAAAAAGTAACATCACGAAGTTTCCATTCATTAATAATAAGTTTCATACATCATGATAGATTCGTACAATACACAAGTGAAATTTGAAACTACAACTAGATTACATCATGAAATCTAATACAAAAGGTCCTACGGTGAAGGTGGGTGTAGGATGTCTAAAACCTGAGCCAACTGCTCCTCGAGCTCAGTAACCCAAGCTCGGAGGATTCCCACCTCCATTGTCAATTCCTCGACAGTGGGAGATGGTGGGGCAGGTGGTGCTGGTGGTGCCGGTGGTGCGGGTGGAGCGGGTGATGCTGGTGGAGCGGGTGGTGCAGACCGCACGAAGCGGGGTGCAGATGTTCCGGCTCCAGAAATAGTCAGCACGTAACGAGGTGCCTTACGTATGAGTGGGTCGGCAGGGTACGGCACAAGCCGCTACGGGCAGTAACCCTCCGACGCCAACCAAAAGCGTCAGTGAAAGCACGACCTCCATTCACCCCTGGAATGACGGTGCCATCAGGACGGTACCGCTTCTTCGGTGGGGTGGAGGGTGCCTGTATAGGTATGTCATCAAGGTTCTCTTCGTCGGAGTCACTGGAGTCATCTGTAGAGGAGTCATCGGATGAAAGATCATCAGAATCATGTGGTGGTGACATGGGTGGCTGAACTGGTCGTCCATGAGCGGCCATCATCTGTCTGTATCTGAATGGCAGTATCGGCACTAAACGTCCATTAGGAGCGCGTCGGCACGGCATGCGCATATGGTTACGGAATGGCCCTTCCCCGAACTCTGCGGGAATCACAACACCACCGATGCGGGGCTGTGGCTCCGAGGATCCGGGAGCAGACGGAGCTGGAATCTCCGTAGGGTCCACGTGTTCGTCAATAGTAGTCACTGGTGCAGGCGCCTGGCTGCTAGTCTCGGAAGATGAAGCGCCGGGGTCACTCGTGGGTAGCGGGATCGGTGTGTCAGCAGCAGTAGCAGCAGGTGGGGTGGCTGACGAGTCTAAACTGCTCAAAACGATAGCAGGTGGAACATCCGACATCTGAACAAGGAAAAATAAATTTTCCATGTCAGTAAGTTATAAAGCAAGCACGTATTAGGCCAACAGTTTAAATCATGTATAACAATAAGTAGCATGGCAATAATAACGAATCGTACAGAAGTAGCATGCAATCGGAAGCAAGTAATATCATACAGTAGTGAAATCATGTAGTAGCATACGGCATATAGCAGTAAAAGTAAGCAGCAGCATACAGTAAGTTCAGCAGATACACGTAAACTAGCAAGTTGTAGATTAGTCCTATTAGTGAATCCTACTCGGGTCGGTCTTAGACTCACTAATGCAACCTAATTCCCTGCAACCAATGCTCTGATACCAAATGTGATGCCCCGTACAAAACCATCGTGTACGAATCATCAACAACAGGATCATTACAAGGTTAAGTACTATATGCGTTTTCAAAAAGAGTTTGCATTCATTAATAAAGTGATGTCTAAACCAACATCGAATGTTTTACAATCTAAAAGCATGCTTCACTAAGTAGAAGCAAATAATAAGTGTATGTGACCACAACGGTCGTTACAAGTCATAGTTCAAAAGTACTAATGTTTGAATGCAAAATAAAGTAGTTCATGCGATAACAACTCTAAGCAGCGGGTGTCTACAGCACGACTAGTACACAGCGGAAGCTAACCTCAAGCACCTGAGAAAAACATGCTTTAAAACGTCAACACAAAGGTTGGTGAGCTATAGTTTAAGTATAACAGAAATGTAAGGTAGGCCACGAGATTTCAGTGCTACAAAGAGCGTTTCAAAATAGTATGATAAAGTATATGTTAACCGTGGGCACTTAGTAACTAACTTAACGTTTATACCCCCTGAAAGTACACTTGGCAAGTGCATATGTCTACGAAGTATTAAACACTCGTTAAATGCTAGCACGACTAGCCCGAGTGGGGATGTCAAACCCTATGGATTCATATCTAAGATTCGCGTTCACGGTTCAAAAACCAATGATTAAACGTTACCGAGCTAAAGGGAATGTTTATGCCGTTGTATAACCCACACATATATAAAGTTTAAGTACTCATGCCTAGTATGTAAAACATAAAATCCGCATGTATTCTAAGTTCCCAAAATAAGTTAAAGTAAAAAGGGAATGCTATAACTCACAATGATAAAGTAGTCGTAAATTCGAGTCGGGAAAAGTGTGCAAGTAATCGGTCCGAAAGTCCTCAACCTAAGTCAAATAGTACTAAGTCAGTAAATCATCCGAATAGGTTTAAAAGTATGTAAATAAGGTCTTAAAGGTCGTCATCATTCATCATCAAACAAAAGGCGTAAAGTAAGTTTCGTTTATGAAAGTAGTTTAAAACAAAGGCTGAATTCAGTCAGTCACCACGGCCTCTAACCTTACTGAATTAAGGTGAGACCAGTGGCCATGGCTCCGTATATGAGTCCTTTAAGTGTGGTAAATTTACAGAAGCAAACACGTCTTCGTTTGACCGTGACGACGGTCTAAGTGCGAGTAGGTCAGAAATTTCTGCACAACGTTAAAATGACATAGTGACGATCGGAGGGCCATAAATCCTAAACCGTAACTCGGATTAAGACGAGTCCTATATGAAAAGTTATCTACTCGAATCGATATATCTGAAAATCAAGGTTTCACTAGCCCAGGTTTACTGGTCTGTTACAGAAATAGCACAACAGTAGGTAGAAGGCAGAAAGCAGAAAAATAGTGGGTTCCGGTGGGTTTGGTGCTTGATGTTCATCATGGTTCTCATCCTTGATGCCTATAGCTTCAAGTGTACAACTCAATGATGTGTTTACATCATATTTACCAAGGTTTGACCATCATAACCCTTGTGTAAGTCTAAGACGTGAAGCACAACTCAATTAAGTGTTGCAAGTGTTTTGATGAACCAAAGTTACATCAAAGTCTTAGATTTAACACATACATGAAATATAAAAGTAATACTAACTAAGTTTTGACAATTATGACACAAGTGTGAGTCTAAGACATGTAGATCAACTCACTTAGGAGTTGTATGAAGTTGATGAACCAAAGTTACATCAAGGTCTTAGATCTAACACTTACATGAACTTTAAAAGTAAAAACAAGTTACAAACTTGAAAGTAAACTAACTAATCAAGATCTTAAGATGTAGAACATAGTTCTTAGTTAGATCTTGAAGATCCAAGACCCAAAAGTCTAGATCTAAGGTTATTAAGTTAAATCCAACACAAGTATGTAAAGTTATAAATAAAGAGTTACACTTCCATGTTCTTGAATCTTTAAAGTTAACTTTAAATTTCAAGAAAGTATGAGATCAAGACTAACTTGTAGTACTTGACCAACAACAACAACAAACATGAAATTAAAGTGTATAAAATAAAGAAGTAAACTAAGTAAACAAGTAAAAGGTTCATGGTTGTTCATACTTTAAAGATTCAAACCAAAGTTTGATCTTTAAGAAAGTAAACTTTAAAGTTTACTAACATGACTTACAAGTATGATTTGCAACACATGAACATTAATCTTTTAAAATTAACAAGTGTAGAACATAACTAGAAAGTTCATGTTCTTGTTGTTCTTGTTATAACAAGATAAAATGAAGAATCAAACTAGAAAGTTTGGTTCTTGGAAACTAGTAAGTAAAGTAACTAACAAATACATGTAACTAAATAATAATCAAGAACAAGTAGCAAACAACAAATGATGATGATGATTTGTGGTGTAAGGCCACGGTTTTGGCCAAAGAAAAAGAAGAGAAGAAAGTTCTTGCTACTTACAATTTAGAGAGAAAAAAGAGAGGAAAGTTGAGAGGAATTAAGTGTGTGTTTTTGTGAGAGGATACAAGTGAAGAAGTAATACAAAAATGAACTACAAAACTCTCCCCAAGGCCTTCTAGGCCACGGCCTGCAGCTCATCAAAGGGGGAAGGAAAGAATTCCATGGTCACTAGTATGTAAAGCTCTAAAAGTTGGTCCATAAGGGTGCTTGCATGGGGATTAAGGAGTAACTAGATTCTCATGTGACAAAACTAACTAGTTACATCTAAAATGATACTTACATGAAGTAGAATGGGCTAGTTAAGTCCATGTATGGTGTAGGGTGGGCTCTTTAAGTCCATGTACAAATATAAAGCCCAAGTTCCAAGTTATTAACAAATAAATCCAATTAAAGCCCAAGTAACTAACTAATAACCATAGTTAATTAAAATGATTAATAAATTAATCATGAATGTAAATAATATTCAAAAATATTATTCGTAAAAGTTTCGCGTGTCACAAAGACATTTCGGGCAATTAAAGTCAAGTACGGGCAATCATGGCAACATGTAAATGTAATAACATACATTCGTTTAATCACACGTATTAATAATAATAATTATTAATAAATAAACGTTGGAAAATCCAGGGTCGTTACATTACCCACCTGTTAAAGAAAATTTCGTCCCGAAATTTAAGCTGAGGTAGATGGAGGAGTCGGGAAAAGGTGAGGATACTTCCGCATCATTTGATCATCTCGCTCCCAAGTAAACTCAGGTCCTCGTTTGGCATTCCATCGTACTCGGATGATCGGAATCTTGTTGCGTTTTAAAGTTTTGATCTCACGATCCATAATCTCAACTGGTTCTTCCACAAAGTGAAGTTTGTCGTCAATCGTAAGTTCTTCAAGTGGTATGATAAGTTCAGGTGTAGCAAGACACTTCTTCAAGTTTGACACATGGAAGGTAGGATGAACTGAGCTCAATTGTGCTGGTAGATCCAAACGGTAAGCAACGGGTCCAACACGTTCCAAGATTTTAAAAGGACCAATGTATCGTGGGTTTAACTTTCCACGTTTTCCAAAGCGAATCGCACCTTTCCAAGGTGCAACCTTCAATATTACACGATCACCGGCAGCTATAAACTTACAAAGACACGTAATTCTAGTGAAATATAGGTGAAATATAGGTGAAATATAACACATAATAACATTGCTACTCGGCAGCTATAAAGGCAATTCTAGTTAATACGCAAGTTGTTCAGCAAAAGAAATAAAGACACGTAATTCATAAGTCCAGAAACAAGTCATGCATTCTGGTTTTACTAAGACGACTTCCCATCTTTGGTTTTGTGGAAAGTAACCGTTATGACCATTAGCTAAGCAGCATGTTGTAATGTCATCAAAAGGACGAGGGTTTCGTAATTCCCAACAGCCCCGTAACAATCTAAAAACCTTGTTTCTCATCTCAACTACCGAGTCCATCACTTGTGGGAATGTTTTATTTAAAAGTTGCAACCCAATGTTCTTTTTCTCAATTTGATGAGAAGCGAACATTATTAACCCGTAAGCATAACATGCTTCTTTATGTTGCATGTTAGAAACTCTTTCTAACTCACGAAATCCTATGTTGGGATATGTTGAGTCAAAATAGGTTCTTAACCCGTAGCGTAAAATTGCATTTGGTTTCCCCGCATTTAACGCTTTAAAGAAAATACGGCGTAACTTACGGTCTCCCCAATGTGATATACCCCACCTATCAAAGGAAAGCCTTTTATAAATTAAGGCATTTCTGGAAAGTCTTTCAAATGTTTGACAAGTTAATTTCGCCATAACTAAATGTGCTGATGAATTCTGACCGACTCTAGACAAGATTTCCGCAATCATATCCTCTGGTAGGTCTTCTAAAATATTCGGTTGTCTACCCTTAACGTCCATTTTGTTTTTATACTGTAAAATAGACAAGGATTATATTCGTAAAAGATAATTAACAAACAATACAAGCAATTTTTACATAGAACATAAAAGGACAAGCACACCACAATACACATAATACACAACATGATTACAACCCTCTAATCTGAATCACTGGTTTCTTCTTCTTCGGACTTGGTTCATTTTCCTAATTTTCTAGGGATATATGGTGTTCCTCTAATACGAGCCGTCATTTTTCACAATGGTTTAGAAAAACCTGGTGGTTTAGAGGTTCCCGGGTTATTGTTACAATTTAGGAAATACGGACGTTGCCGATACATATAAAGTTCATCGGGGTTGGAATCAGGTTTCTCTATTTTTATACATTTTCCCTTATTATTTTCTTTTGCTTTATTAAATTGGGTCGAGGTAATTTCTATAATATCATCGGAATCCTCATCGGGATCCGATTCATCAGAAAATTGGTAATCTTCCCAATATTTTGCTTCCTTGGCGGAAACACCATTGACCATTTTTAACGTTGGCCCGTTGGTTGAGGATTTTCTTTTATTTAATCTATTTACTGTATGTATCAATATTTCTTCCTCCGAAACCTCTTCTTCTTCCGGTTCCTCCTCTTCCGGTTTCTCTTCTTCCGGTTCCTCCTCTTCCAGTTCCTCCTCTTCTGATTCCTCTTCGGAAATTTGTGAATCTTCCCAAAGTATATTCGACTCTTCATTATTATCAGGTGAGTCGATGGGATTTGTACTAGTGGTAGACATCTATCACACAATATCAAACATATTAATAGGTTAATATATCACATAATAATTACATATAGTTTCCAACAAAAGTGTTAAGCAATTTTTTTTAAGAAAACACCGTCGAAGTCCAGACTCACTAATGTATCCTAACAAACTCGATAAGATACACTAATTCAAATTTATGGTTCTCTAAGACCAACGCTCGGATACCAACTGAAATATCCCGTTCATATCGATTATAAACGTTCCATATTAATTGATTTCGTTGCGAGGTTTTGACCTCTATATGAGACGTTTTTCAAAGACTGCATTCGTTTTTAAAACAAACCATAACCTTTATTTTATCGACAAGGTTAAACTAGATTATCCAGAAATGATAATCTAAAAATATCACATTTACACACTACCAATATATATTGGTTTACAATATTAATATGTTACAACAAAATAAATCTCGAATGCAGTTTAAAACAATATTATACAAGCATGCTGACACCAAATCTTGTCCACATACTAGCATGCAACAGCGGAAGCTCTTAATAATCACCTGAGAATAAACATGCTTTAAACGTCAACAAAAATGTTGGTGAGTTATAGGTTTAACCTATATATTTATCAAATTGTAATAATAGACCACAAGATTTCATATTTCAATATACATCCCATACATAGAGATAAAAATCATTCATATGGTGAACACCTGATAACCGACATTAACAAGATGCATATAAGAATATCCTCATCATTCCGGGACATCCATCGAACATGATATAAAACTCGAAGTACTAAAGCATCCGGTACTTTGGATGGGGTTCGTTAGGCCCAATAGATCTATCTTTAGGATTCGCGTCAATTAGGCGTGCACTAATTCTCAAAATTAGTGATGTTCCCTAATTCTTAGGCTACCAAGCAAAATGGGCATATTCGGCTTCGATCATTCAACCATAGAAAGTAGTTTCATGTACTTGTGTCTATTTTGTAAAACATTTATAAAGCTGCATGTATTCTCATCCCACAAATATTAGATTTTAAAAGTGGGACTATAACTCACTTTCACATATTTTTACTTAGTCGGGAAGTAAGACTTGGCCACTGGTCGATTCACGAACCTATAACAAATATGTACATATATATCAAAGTATGTTCAAAATATATTTACAACATTTTTAATACGTTTTAATGTTTTAAATATTTTCAGTCAGCTGTCCTCATTAGTAACCTACAACTAGTTGTCCATAGTTAGATGTACAGAAATAAATTAATATATATTATCTTGACCCAATCCACGACCCACTGTATACACGCCTCAGGCTAGATCACAACTCAAAGTATATATATTTTTGGAATCAACCTCAACCCTGTATAGCTAACTCCAACATTACTGCATATAGAGTGTCTATGGTTGTTCCAAATAATATATATAGATGGGTCGATATGATATGTCAAAATATTTGCATACGTGTCTATGGTATCCCAAGATTACATAATATATTAGAATACATGTATAATACAATATAAGTTAGCTAGGATATGATTTGTATAAAATTGTTACAATATTTTCCGTAGCTACAACAATAAAAAAAATATCCAACCTTGTTTTACCCATAACTTCTTCGTTTTAAATCCGTTTTGAGTGAATCAAATTGATATGGTTTCATATTGAACTCTATTTTATGAATCTAAACAGAAAAAGTATAGGTTTTGAAATGTCCCGTTCATATTGATTATAAACATTCCATATTAATTGATTTCGTCGCGAGGTTTTGACCTCTATATGAGACGTTTTTCAAAGACTGCATTCATTTTTTAAAACAAGCATAAACTTTATTTTATCGATAAAGGTTTAAAAAGCATTACGTAGATTATCAAATAATGATAATCTAAAATATACTGTTTATACACGACCATTACATAATGGTTTACAATAAGAATATATTACATCAAAAATAAGTTTCTTGAATGCAGTTTTTACACAATATCATACAAGCATGGACTCCAAATCTTGTCCTTATTTTAGTATGCAACAGCGGAAGCTCTTAATAATCACCTGAGAATAAACATGCTTAAAATATCAACAAAAATATTGGTGAGTTATAGGTTTAACCTATATATTATCAAATCATAATAATAGACCACAAGATTTCATATTTCAATACATCCCATACATAGAGATAAAAAGCATTCATATGGTGAACACCTGGTAACCGACATTAACAAGATGCATATAGAATATCCCCATCATTCCGGGACACCCATCGGACATGATAATTTCGAAGTACTAAAGCATTCCAAATTCCAGAATGGGGCTTGTTGGGCCCGATAGATCTATCTTTATGATTCACGTTAATTTGGGGGTCTGTTCCCAAATTCTTAGGCTACCAAGCTAAAAGGGGCATATTCGGCTTCGATCATTCACCCATATAATGTAGTTTCATTTACTTGTGTCTATTTCGTAAAACATTTATAAAGTTGCATGTATTCTCATCCCAAAATATTAGATTTTAAAAGTGGGACTATAACTCACTTTCACAGATTTTTACTTCGTCGGGAAGTAAGACTTGGCCACTGGTCGATTCACGAACCTATAACAAATATATACATATATATCAAAGTATGTTCAAAATATATTTACAACACTTTTAAATACGTTTTAATGTTTTAAGCTTATTAAGTCAGCTGTCCTCGTTAATAACCTACAACTAGTTGTCCATAGTTAGATGTACAGAAATAACTCAATATATATTATCTAGGATCAATCCACGACCCAGTGTATACACGTCTCAGGCTAGATCACAACTCAAAGCATATATATTTTTGGAATCAACCTCAACCTTGTATAGCTAACTCCAACATTACTGCATATAGAGTGTTTATGGTTGTTCCAAATAATATATATACATGGGTCGATATGATATGTCAAAACATTTGTATACGTGTCTATGGTATCCCAAGATTACATAATATATTAGAATACATGTATAATACAATATAAGTTAGCTAGGATATGATTTGTATAGAATTGTTACAATATTTCCCGTAGCTACAACGATAAAAAAATATCCAATCTTGTTTTACCCATAACTTCTTCGTTTTAAATCCGTGTTGAGTGAATAAAATTGTTATGGTTTCAAATTAAACTCTATTTTATGAATCTAAATAGAAAAAGTATAGGTTTATAGTCAAAAATATAAGTTACAAGTTGTTTTTGTAAGAGGTAGTCATTTCAGTCGAAAGAACGACGTCTTGATGACCATTTTGAAAAACATACTTCCACTTTGAGTTTAACCATGATTTTTGGATATAGTTTCATGTTAATAAGAAAAATAATTTTCCCAGAAGAACAACTTTTAAATCAAAGTTTATCATAGTTTTTAATTATCAAACCCAAAACAGCCCGCGGTGTTACTACGACGGCGTATGTCCGGTTTTACGGTGTTTTTCGTGTTTTCCGATTTTAAATCATTAAGTTAGAATATCATATAGATATAGAACATGTGTTTAGTTGATTTTAAAAGTCAAGTTAGAAGGATTAACTTTGTTTGCGAACAAGTTTAGAATTAACTAAACTATGTTCTAGTGATTACGTTTTCAAATCTTCGAATAAGATAGTTATTTATATATGAATCGAATGATGTTACGAACATCATTACTACCTCAAGTATAGTAGGTAAACCTACTGGAAATGACAAAAATAATCTTGAGCTTGAATGGATCTTTGATGGCTTGGAAATTCTTGAAGCAGGATCATGACACGAAAACAATTTCAAGTAAGATTATTACTCGAATCAAGATAGTTTATAGTTATAGAAATCGAATCAAAGTTTGGATATGAGTATTACCTTGAATAAGAAAGATAACCTACTATAATTAACAAAGGTTTCTTGATCTTAGATGATTACTTGGAATGGATTTGTAAGATTAAAAGTAAACTAGCAAACTTGAAAGGATTTTCGAAGTGTTCTTGAAGTGTTCTTCCTATGATGATTATAGCTTGATTCTTGAAGTAATTTTTGATGAATATGATGATTAGTTTACTGGAAATTTCATTCCTAAGTGTTTGTGTGTGTGTGTGTGTGTTTAGAGAGAATTAGAAAGAGAATTGGAAGTGAAATGGATTGATTGGTGAGTGGTGAATGATGAGTGGTGAGTGGGGTTAAAAGGAGCTCTAGTTAGTTGACTAGTTCATGGTAGAAGTTAAATTTGATTAGTCATGCATGACATAATCAAGAGTGGAATCTCATGCTAGTTCCTATTAGTATATACTCATAGTAAGTACGTCTAGTAGCTGTGTATAATACGGGTACGAATACTGAATGACTATGAGTAGAATTGTCTAGCAGCTCGACCCCAGCCAGGGGGGTTGCCACCCCTTGGACCCTGCTATCGGGGGTGCTGCTCCCGAACCCCCGTCATAATCAAGATAAGTTCAAACAATTGTGCACTCCACACTTTCCCCAAACTTGTTCGATATTTAACAAGGTTATTTTGGTTAACAATTTAATCCCATTACAATTAAATCATATTGGTGACACAAATCACCAACAATGAAAATATCTTGATATGATATATATACTTTAAAATGTCATTACAACGATAATCGTTACATATATGTCCATATATATATATTAACATATAGTTTTTACAAGTTTTAACGTTCGTGAATCGCCGGTCAACTTGGGTGGTCAATTGTCTACATGAAACTCATTTCAAATAATTAAGTCTTAACAAGTTTGATTGCTTAACATGTTGGAAACATTTAATCATTAAAATATAGTTTTCATTTAATATATAATCATGGAATAATCATGGAAAAGTTCGGGTCACTACAGTACCTACCCGTTAAATAAATTTCGTCCCGAAATTTCAAACTGTTGGAAGTGTTGACGCATCTTCTGGAAATAAGTGCGGGAATTTCTTCTTCATCTGATCTTCTCGTTCCCAGGTGACCTCAGGTCCTCTACGAGCATTCCATCGAACCTTAACAATTGGTATCTTGTTTTGCTTAAGTCTTTTAACCTCACGATCCATTATTTCGACGGGTTCTTCGATAAATTGAAGTTTTTCGTTGACTTGGATTTCGTCTAACGAAATAGTGAGATCTTCTTTAGCAAAACATTTCTTCAAATTCGAGACGTGGAAAATGTTATGTACATCCGCAAGTTGTTGAGGTAACTCAAGTCGGTAAGCTACTGGTCCGACGCGATCAATAACCTTGAATGGTCCAATATACCTTGGGTTTAATTTCCCTCGTTTACCAAATCGAACAACGCCTTTCCAAGGTGCAACTTTAAGCATGACCATCTCTCCAATTTCAAATTCTATATCTTTTCTTTTAATGTCAGCGTAGCTCTTTTGTCTACTTTGGGTGATTTTCAACCGTTGTTGAATTTGGATTATCTTCTCGGTAGTTTCTTGTATTATCTCTGGACCCGTAATCTGTCTATCCCCCACTTCACTCCAAAAAATTGGAGACCTGCACTTTCTACCATAAAGTGCTTCAAACGGCGCCATCTCAATGCTTGAATGGTAGCTATTGTTGTAGGAAAATTCTGCTAACGGTAAGTGTCAATCCCAACTGTTTCCGAAATCAATAACACATGCTCGTAGCATGTCTTCAAGCGTTTGTATCGTCCTTTCGCTCTGCCCATCAGTTTATGGATGATAGGCAGTACTCATGTCTAGACGAGTTCCTAATGCTTGCTGTAATGTCTGCCAGAATCTTGAAATAAATCTGCCATCCCTATCAGAGATAATAGAGATTGGTATTCCATGTCTGGAGACGACTTCCTTCAAATACAATCGTGCTAACTTCTCCATCTTGTCATCTTCTCTTATTGGCAGGAAGTGTGCTGATTTGGTGAGACGATCAACTATTACCCAAATAGTATCAAAACCACTTGCAGTCCTTGGCAATTTAGTGATGAAATCCATGGTAATGTTTTCCCATTTCCATTCCGGGATTTCAGGTTGTTGAAGTAGACCTGATGGTTTCTGATGCTCCGCTTTGACCTTAGAACAGGTCAAACACTCTCCTACGTATTTAGCAACATCGGCTTTCATACCCGACCATCAAAAATGTTTCTTGAGATCCTTGTACATCTTCCCCGTTCCAGGATGTATTGAGTATCTGGTTTTATGAGCTTCTCTAAGTACCATTTCTCTCATATCTCCAAATTTTGGTACCCAAATCCTTTCAGCCCTATACCGGGTTTCGTCTTCCCGAATATTAAGATGCTTCTCCGATCCTTTAAGTATTTCATCCTTTAAATTTCCCTCTTTTAAAACTCCTTGTTGCGCCTCCTTTATTTGAGTAGTAAGGTTATTTTGAATCATTATATTCATAGCTTTTACTCGAATGGGTTTCTGTCCTTTCTACTCAAGGCGTCGGCTACCACATTTGCCTTCCCCGGGTGGTAACGAATCTCAAAGTCGTAATCATTTAACAATTCAATCCACCTGCGCTGCCTCATGTTCAGTTGTTTCTGATTAAATATGTGTTGAAGACTTTTGTGGTCGGTATATATAATACTTTTGACCTCATATAGGTAGTGCCTCCAAGTCTTTAATGTAAAAACAACCGCGCCTAATTCCAAATCATGTGTGACAATCGCTCCAAATCCATATGGACGAACACGTCATTCATCGATTTCATTGCGAGGTATTTGACCTCTATATGATACGTTTTGTAAACATTGCATTCTTTTGAAAAGGCACACCACAAATGAATATTTAAATCAAAGGTTTTCGACATATGATGATTTCTACATATAGACAATCACCGTAATATAATAATTTACAATAATACTTCCATATACAATACAGTCAAAATAAGATACACGGTGATGATATGGTGAATGCAACGTTTCCTTGAAAAATATGCCATGTATGACTCCATGCACATAGCTTGTCTAACATATAAGCAAACAGCGGAAGACTTCTAGGGAACCTGAGAATAAACATGCTAACAAGTGTCAACACAAAGGTTGGTGAGTTCGTAGTTTTAATGTTTTGCATAATCTGTACATAAAGGTGGATCACAAGATTTCAGTTGTTTCATCCAGAAACGTTTATCAAAATATTCTACGAAATTGAGCACCCTGGTAACTAAACTTAACGTATATATAATTTATACCCTTTGTATAATCATCTTAATAATACACGCAAACCAACGTGTACGCTTCTCAAATAGCATACGTCCATTAAAAGGCTAGTGCTCTAGCTCGGACGGGGATATCAAGCCCTATGGATCCATATACTACTACTCGCGCCCACCAGTTCTTATAACTGGCAGTTGCTAGTTACCAAAGCTAAGGGATTTTTAGTTCAAACTCAGTGTAGAATTAAGTATGTACTTGTATCCATTGCGTTTAAAATAAAGTGCATGTATTCTCAGCCCAAAAATATATATTGCAAAAGCATTTAAAAAGGGAGCAAATGAAACTCACCTTAGCCGCATATAAAGTCATTCACCAAAATGTGATCGAAACTCGAATTACCAAATAACCGTAGATCTCAACGTATCAGTATTGAGATTCAATATTGTAGGAAAGTACGTAGACGTAACGGAGATGATAAACACTAGATTTGATTCACAAATATACCCCCGAACATTACCCATAACCTCGTTGGCAATAACCCATAATTTCCTTAGCTCTATCCCGCTCGAAAACATATTTTGAAAGTGACACGCTCATGACCTCGTCGTAGTATTTTATGTATAAATAATAATATTCATACTACTAATAATAATATTAGGAATAATAATAATAATAATAATAATAATAGTAATAATAATAATAATAATAATAATAATAATAATAATAATAATAATAATAATAATAATAATAATAATAATAATAATAATAATAATAATAATAATAATAAATATATATAGAGATCAGAGAGATAGTTTGATGAAAATATGAAATAAATTCGGCACCAGACTTCGCATTTTATAGTACTTGGCCTGCAATCTCAGCTCATGCGATCGCATGAGAAGAGTATGGGGAACTCATGCGATCGCATGAGGTCCCTGTCCAGCTCAAAATGTGGTTTGTCACTTTGTTTGTCGACATATTAATTTAATATATATATAATATATTTAATTTATATAATTAATTATATATTATATTAAATTCACATGCATAGTTGACTTGTAATTTTTGTTCCGATAAGTCGTACGTTGTCACTCGACTTATGTCCCGGTTCCGATTTTTCGAACGTCCTATCGTATACTGAGAAAACTTGTACTTTACGTTTCGTGAATCGTACCTTTGTCAAAATATAGTCTTAAATCATCCATAAACTATACCACTGTAGCAAAGTTACTAAAGTCAATTTTTACATGTAGCAAAGTCAATTTTTACTGTAGCAAATAGTGATTTTCGAAAACACTGTAGCATTTTAGGTACTGTAGCAATTTGAAAATGTTACTATCGTTTACTAAATAACTTGAAATTATATATATGTATATATCTTTTTAATATACATAAATCAGTTTTTAAATACACATTGGAAGTTATTTATAAATAAATTTTAATAATAAATATTTCAACTTATCATATATATTCAAATAGATATTTAAACCAATAAGTTTAATGTACGGTATCAAATAATTAATACATTGTTACCTTTTCAAGTTATAGTATATATGTATCTATTTACATATAATTGTTCGCTAATCGTCGAAAACAACCGAAGGGTATTTAAATATATAAAAGTAGTTCAAAAATTTTGAGATTCAGTTTTACAGACTTTGCTTAACGTGTCGAAAATGTTAATCATACAAAGATTAAGTTTAAATTTGGTCAGAAATTTTCGGGTCATCACATCATGCGTCGTATAATTCTGTTCGTAAATCTTCAATTGTCTAGACGCATAAGCAATTACTTTCGTTCGTTGCATTAATACACAACCGAGATCTTGCTTTGAGGCATCACAATATATCACAAAATCATCATTCCCTTCAGGTAATGACAAGATAGGTGCCGTAGTTAACTTTTTCTTTAACAATTGAAATGCTTTCTCTTGTTCATCTTTCCATTCAAATTTCTTCCCTTTATGCGTTAATGCAGTCAAGGGTTTTGCTATTTTGGAAAAATCTTGGATGAATCTTCTGTAGTAACCAGCTAGTCCTAAAAATTGGCGTATATGCTTCGGAGTTTTTGGGGTTTCCCACTTTTCAACGGTTTCAATCTTTGCCGGATCCACTTGAATACCTTCTTTGTTCACTATGTGACCGAGGAATTGAACTTCTTCCAACCAAAATGCACACTTTGAAAACTTAGCGTACAGTTTTTCTTTCCTCAACAACTCTAGCACTTTTCTCAAATGTTCTTCGTGCTCTTGGTCATTCTTTGAGTAAATAAGTATGTCATCAATGAAAACAATGATAAACTTGTCAAGGTATGGTCCACACACTCGGTTCATGAGGTCCATGAACACAGCTGGTGCATTAGTCAACCCAAATGGCATAACCATAAATTTGTAATGACCGTAACGCGTCCTAAAAGCAGTCTTTGGAATATCATCCTCCTTCACCCGCATTTGATGATACCCAGAACGTAAATCAATCTTCGAATAAACCGACGAGCCTTGTAGTTGATCAAATAAGTCGTCGATTCTCGGTAGTGGGTAGCGGTTCTTGATGGTAAGTTTGTTCAACTCTCGGTAGTCGATACACAACCTAAATGTACCATCCTTCTTCTTGACAAACAAAACAGGAGCTCTCCACGGTGATGTGCTTGGTCGAATGAAACCACGCTCTAAAAGTTCTTGTAATTGGCTCTGAAGTTCCTTCATTTCGCTGGGTACAAGTCTGTATGGAGTACGAGCTATTGGTGCAGCTCCTGGTACAAGGTCTATTTGAAATTCAATGGATCGATGTGGGGGTAATCCCGGTAATTCTTTCGAAAATACATCGGGAAATTCTTTTGCGATGGGAACATCACTGATGTTCTTTTCTTCAGGTTTGACTTCCTTGATGTGTGCTAGAATGACGTAACAACCTTTTCTTATTAGTTTTTGTGCCTTCAAACTACTAATAAGATTTAATTTCGCATTGTTCTTTTCTCCGTACACCATTAAAGGTTTTCCCTTTTCACGCATAATGCGAATCGCATTTTTGTAACAAACTACCTCTGCTCTCACCTTCTTCAACCAGTCCATGCCAATTATTACATCAAAACTCCCTAACTCGACTGGTATTAAATCAATCTTAAACGTTTCATCACCCAGTTTAATTTCTCTATCCCGACATATATTATCTGCTGAAATTAATTTACCGTTTGCTAATTCGAGTAAAAATTTACTATCCAAAGGCGTCAATGGGCAACTTAACTTAGTACAAAAATCTCTACTCATATAGCTTCTATCTGCACCCGAATCAAATAAAATATAAGCAGATTTATTATCAATAAGAAACGTACTTGTAACAAGCTCCGGGTCTTCCTGCGCTTCTGCTGTATTAATATTGAAAACTCTTCCGCGGCCCTGCCCATTAGTATTCCCCTAATTCGGGCAATTACTTCTAATGTGGCCCGGTTTTCCACATCCATAACAAACAAAGGCGGCATTACTTGTTTCGCCACTATTTGTTCCTTTAGTTCTGTTAAACTTTGGTCCGTAGACCTCACACTTTTTCGCACCATGGCCAGTTCTTTTACACTTGGTGCAAAATGTCATGCAGAACCCATTCTGGTGGTACTCTTCACACCTTTGGCATTTTTGGTTTTTGTTGCCGTTGTTGTTATTGAGGTTGTTGTTGGGATTGTTATTGTTGTTGGAACGGTTGTTGTAGTTGTTGTTGTTGTTGGGACGTTTGTTGTAGTTATTGTTAGGATTGCGGTTATTGTTGCGATTTTTGTTGCAGTTGTGGTTGTAATTGTTGTTGTTGTTGTTGTATTGGTGACCCTTGTCACTGGTTTCTTCCCACTTTCTCTTGAGTTGTTTCGTGTTGGCTTCTTCGGCCGCCTGCTCTTTAATTCTTCCCTCAATCTGATTTATGACTTTATGAGCCATTCTACTTGCCTTTTGTATGGAAGTGGACTCGTGTGAACTCACATCTTCTTGAATCCTTACTGGTAACCCTTTTACAAATGCATCCTTCTCTTCTTCATCTTCGAACGCTCCTGGACACAATAGGCACAACTCTGTGAATCTTCGTTCATACGTGGTAACGTCAAACCCTTGTGTTCGTAACTCTCTAAGTTCTGCCTTGAGCTTATTGACTTCGTTTCTAGGACGGTACTGCTCGTTCATCAATTGCTTGAATACCGACCACGGTAGTGCGTAAGCAGCATTTTGTCCTACCTGTTCAAGATAGGTGTTCCATCACGTTAACGCAGTACCTGTGAAGTATGCGTAGCGTACTTAACTTTGTCCTCTTCAGTACACTTACTTATGGCAAACACCGATTCGACTTTCTCGGTCCACCGTTTCAATCCAATTGGTCCTTCGGTTCCATCAAATTCCAAAGGTTTGCAGGCAGTGAATTCTTTGTAGGTGCATCCTACACGATTTCTTGTGGAATTAGTTCCACTGCTAGATCTAGAGTTATTGTTATTTTTCATCACAGCCTGTATTGCGGCTATGTTTGCTGCAAGGAAAACACGGAAGTCTTCCTCGCTCATGTTCAAATTTTGACGAGTCGCCGGTGCCATTTCCTTCAAAAAATAGCCAAAAGAATTGAGTTAATCATATAGAATTTAAGAGTAGTCAATAGTATCTCGTAGCATTATATGAACTTATTTATAAAAGCTTTTTCTTCATATTAGCATTTTATAAGTTTAAATTCGGGTACTACCTACCCGTTAAGTTCATACTTAGTAGCTAATATACAATTCAACTACTACAATTCCATATGAAAAACTGATTTTAATAATATATCACATACAAATATTCTTCAAACTTACAACTTCGCTATATTACATATAACATGAAATATAGTACACTTAGATACAGAACAGTTTTGAAGATAAAACTAGTTATTACGAAAGTTGTTCAGCAAAGGAAATAAAGACACGTAATTCATAAGTCCAGAAACAAGTCATGCATTCAGGTTTTACTAAGATGACTTCCCATCCTTGGTCTTGTGGAAAGTAACCGTTATGACCATTGGCTAGGCAGCATGTTGTAATGTCGTCAAAAGGACGAGGGTTTCGTAATGTCCAACAGCCCCGTAATAATCTAAAAACCTTGTTTCTCACCCCAACTACTGAATCCGTCACTTGTGGGAAGGTTTTATTCAAAAGTTGTAACCCGATATTCTTTTTCTCACTTTGGTAAGAAGCGAACATCACTAACCCGTAAGTATAACATGCTTCTTTATGTTGCATGTAAGAAGCTCTTTCTAATTCACGAAATCCTATGTTGGGATAGGTTGAGTCAAAATAGGTTCTTAACCCGTAGCGTAAAATTGCATTTGGGTTCCCCACATTTAACGCTTTAAAGAAAACACGGCGTAACTTACGGTTTCCCCAATGTGATATACCCCACCTATCAAAGGAAAGTGTGATGACCCGAAAATTTCTGACCAAATTTAAACTTAATCTTTGTATGATTAATATTTCTGACACGATAAGCAAAGTCTATAAAACTGAATCTCAAAATTTTTGAACTACTTTCATATATTCAAATACCTTTCGGTTGTTCTTGACGATTCGCGAACAATTATATGTATATAGATACATATATATATACTATAACTTGAAAACGTAACAATGTATTAATTGTTTGATACCGTACATTAAACTTATTGGTTTAAATATTTATTTGAATATATATGAAAAGTTGGAATATTAATTGTATGAATAACTTGCGACGTATATTTAAAACGTGTTTATGAATGTTGAAAATATATATTAACTTGGTCATAAAACGATTTGTTATTAAATATATATTAACAAATAGCTAGACAATGATTTATAGAAGTAAATGACCAAAACACTCGAAATTTAAGATACACTTAGAATGATATAGTTTATTGATAATTTAAGACTATATTTTGACAAAGGTACGAGTCACAAAACGTAAATTGCGAGTTTTCTAAGCGTACGAAAATGCGTTCGAGAAAGTAGAACCGGGACATAAGTCGAGTGACAACGTACGAGTCATCGGAATGAAAATTACAAGTCAACTATGTACATAAATTTAATATAATATATAATTAATTATTTAAATTATATATATTATATATATATTATATTTAATTATGTCGACAAACAAGAAAATAAAAAATATCTGAGCTGGATCTGACGGCCATGCGATTGCATGAGAAATAGGCATAAAACCCATGCGATCGCATGGGCATCAGATTTCAAAAAGTTGCCTATAAAAGTCCAGTTTCTGCTCGAATTCTTTTACACATATACTCTGTAAGTATTTAATTATTATAATTATTATTATTATTATTATTATTATTATTATTATTATTATTATATTATTAAGATTATTATTAGTATTAATCTTAATATTTTTAGTAATATTATACATAAAATATTACGACGAGGTCATGAGCGTGTCACTTTCAAAACAAGCTTCAAACGGGATAGAACTAAGGAAATTATGGGTTATAGCTATGGAGATAATGGGTAATGTTCATGGGTATTGTTCGCAAGTCAAACCTAGTATTTATCATCTCTGTTGCGTTTACGTACTTTCCTGCAATATTGAATCTCAATATTGATACGTGAGCATTCATATCTTATCTTTTATATATTAATAGTGTATACATGTCTAGTGCTCGAGTATATATTTATACATGCTTGTATGCTAAATTTCGTCGTTAAACAGTTTATAATGAATCAAGAATTAAATACATATATTACTGGTAAAAGGTATATGATATACATGTTTTCGGAAAGCTGGTGAAAAATCAATAACTTTTCATTTAGATATGGTCAACTGAATTATAATTGACGTTAATTGGAATTGCTTTTAAATCTGCAATTAATATTTAAACAACCTGTTTATGAGATTGATAAAATACTACTAGCCAAGTAAATGAATCCTTATATAAGGCACGTCTCGTTTTGTTGAACAATTGTCAAAATTGACTTTTTGAAATGACTTTTGATAACTTTTGTATGTTGATCTCGAGCATTAGGATTGTGATACACTATAACCCAACCTAGTTTATTAGACATGTATTGACCAACATATGTTCTCTAGGTTGAGATCTACGGTTAATCTTGCATTCCGAGTTACGGTCACTTTTTGGTGAATGACCTTATGTGTTGCTAAGGTGAGTTTCATTTGCTCCCTTTTTATTTGCTTTTGCAATCTATATTTTTGGGCTGAGAATATATGCACTTTATTTTAAACACAATGGATACAAGTACATACTAAATTCTACACTGAGTTTGAACCGAAAATCCCTTAGCTTTGTTAACTAGTAACTTCCGGTTATAAGAACTGGTGGGCGCGAGTACTAGTATATGAAATGTCCCGTTCTTATTGATTAAAAACGTTCCATATTAATTGATTTCGTTGCGAGGTTTTGACCTCTATATGAGACGTTTTTCAAAGACTGCATTCATTTTAAAACAAACCATAACCTTTATTTCATCAATAAAGGTTTAAAAAGCTTTACGTAGATTATCAAATAATGATAATCTAAAATATCCTATTTACACACGACCATTACATAATGGTTTACAATACAAATATGTTACAACAAAATAAGTTTCTTGAATGCAGTTTTTACACAATATCATACAAGCATGGACTCCAAATCTCGTCCTTATTTAAGTATGCGACAGCGGAAGCTCTTAATAATCACCTGAGAATAAACATGCTTAAAACGTCAACAAAAATGTTGGTGAGTTATAGGTTTAACCTATATATATCAAATCATAATAATAGACCACAAGATTTCATATTTCAATACACATCCCATACATAGAGATAAAAAATCATTCATATGGTGAACACCTGGTAACCGACATTAACCAGATGCATATATATAAGAATATCCCCATCATTCCGGGACACCCTTCGGATATGATATAAATTTCGAAGTACTAAAGCATCCGGTACTTTGGATGGGGTTTGTTAGGCCCAATAGATCTATCTTTAGGATTCGCGTCAATTAGGGTGTCTGTCCCCTAATTCTTAGATTACCAGACTTAATAAAACGGGGCATATTCGATTTCGACAATTCAACCATAGAATGTAGTTTCACGTACTTGTGTCTATTTTGTAAATCATTTATAAAACCTGCATGTATTCTCATCCCAAAAATATTAGATTTTAAAAGTGGGACTATAACTCACTTTCACAGATTTTTACTTCGTCGGGAAGTAAGACTTGGCCACTGGTTGATTCACGAACCTATAACAATATATACATATATATCAAAGTATGTTCAAAATATATTTACAACACTTTTAATATATTTTGATGTTTTAAGTTTATTAAGTCAGCTGTCCTCGTTAGTAACCTACAACTAGTTGTCCACAGTTAGATGTACAGAAATAAATTGATAAATATTATCTTGAATCAATCCACGACCCAGTGTATACGTATCTCAGTATTGATCACAACTCAAACTATATATATTTTGGAATCAACCTCAACCCTGTATAGTTAACTCCAACATTCACATATAGAGTGTCTATGGTTGTTCCGAAATATATATAGATGTGTCGACATGATAGGTCGAAACATTGTATACGTGTCTATGGTATCTCAAGATTACATAATATACAATACAAGTTGATTAAGTTATGGTTGGAATAGATTTGTTACCAATTTTCACGTAGCTAAAATGAGAAAAATTATCCAATCTTGTTTTACCCATAACTTCTTCATTTTAAATCCGTTTTGAGTGAATCAAATTGCAATGGTTTCATATTGAACTCTATTTTATGAATCTAAACAGAAAAAGTATAGGTTTATAGTCAGAAAAATAAGTTACAAGTCGTTTTTGTAAAGGTAGTCATTTCAGTCGAAAGAACGACGTCTAGATGACCATTTTAGAAAACATAATTCCACTTTGAGTTTAACCATAATTTTTGGATATAGTTTCATGTTCATAATAAAAATCATTTTCTCAGAATAAAAACTTTTAAATCAAAGTTTATCATAGTTTTTAATTAACTAACCCAAAACAGCCCGCGGTGCTACTACGACGGCGTAAATCCAGTTTTACGGTGTTTTTCGTGTTTCCAGGTTTTAAATCATTAAGTTAGCATATCATATAGATATAGAACATGTGTTTAGTTGATTTTAAAAGTCAAGTTAGAAGGATTAACTTTTGTTTGCGAACAAGTTTAGAATTAACTAAACTATGTTCTAGTGATTACAAGTTTAAACCTTCGAATAAGATAGCTTTATATATATGAATCGAATGATGTTATGAACATCATTACTACCTTAAGTTCCTTGGATAAACCTACTGGAAAATAGAAAAATGGATCTAGCTTCAACGGATCCTTGGATGGCTCGAAGTTCTTGAAGCAGAATCATGACACGAAAACAAGTTCAAGTAAGATCATCACTTGAAATAAGATTGTTATAGTTATAGAAATTGAACCAAAGTTTGAATATGATTATTACCTTGTATTAGAATGATAACCTACTGTAAGAAACAAAGATTTCTTGAGGTTGGATGATCACCTTACAAGATTGGAAGTGAGCTAGCAAACTTGAAAGTATTCTTGATTTTATGTAACTAGAACTTGTAGAATATATGAAGAACACTTAGAACTTGAAGATAGAACTTGAGAGAGATCAATTAGATGAAGAAAATTGAAGAATGAAAGTGTTTGTAGGTGTTTTTAGTCGTTGGTGTATGGATTAGATATAAAGGATATGTAATTTTGTTTTCATGTAAATAAGTCATGAATGATTACTCATATTTTTGTAATTTTATGAGATATTTCATGCTAGTTGCCAAATGATGGTTCCCACATGTGTTAGGTGACTCACATGGGCTGCTAAGAGCTGATCATTGGAGTGTATATACCAATAGTACATACATCTAAAAGCTGTGTATTGTACGAGTACGAATACGGGTGCATACGAGTAGAATTGTTGATTAAACTGAACGAGGATGTAATTGTAAGCATTTTTGTTAAGTAGAAGTATTTTGATAAGTGTATTGAAGTCTTTCAAAAGTGTATAAATACATATTAAAACACTACATGTATATACATTTTAACTGAGTCGTTAAGTCATCGTTAGTCGTTACATGTAAGTGTTGTTTTGAAACCTTTAGGTTAACGATCTTGTTAAATGTTGTTAACCCAATGTTTATAATATCAAATGAGATTTTAAATTATTATATTATCATGATATTATCATGTATGAATATCTCTTAATATGATATATATACATTAAATGTATTTACAACGATAATCGTTACATATATGTCTCGTTTAAAAATCATTAAGTTAGTAGTCTTGTTTTGACATATGTAGCTCATTGTTAATATACTTAATGATATGTTTACTTATCATAGTATCATGTTAACTATATATATATATATCCATATATATGTCATCATATAGTTTTTACAAGTTTTAAGGTTCGTGAATCACCGGTCAACTTGGGTGGTCAATTGTCTATATGAAACAAATTTCAATTAATCAAGTCTTAAAAAGTTTGATTGCTTAACATGTTGGAAACATTTAATCATGTAAATATCAATCTCAATTAATATATATAAACATGGAAAAGTTCGGGTCACTACAGTACCTACCCGTTAAATAAATTTTGTCTCGAAATTTTAAGCTGTTGAAGGTGTTGACGAATCTTCTGGAAATAGATGCGGGTATTTCTTCTTCATCTGATCTTCATGCTCCCAGGTGAACTCGGGTCCTCTACGAGCATTCCATCGAACCTTAACAATTGGTATCTTGTTTTGCTTAAGTCTTTTAACCTCACGATCCATTATTTCGACGGGTTCTTCGATGAATTGAAGTTTTTCGTTGATTTGGATTTCATCTAACGGAATAGTGAGATCTTCTTTAGCAAAACATTTCTTCAAATTCGAGACGTGGAAAGTGTTATGTACAGCCGCGAGTTGTTGAGGTAACTCAAGTCGGTAAGCTACTGGTCCGACACGATCAATAATCTTGAATGGTCCAATATACCTTGGATTTAATTTCCCTCGTTTACCAAATCGAACAACGCCTTTCCAAGGTGCAACTTTAAGCATGACCATCTCTCCAATTTTAAATTCTATATCTTTTCTTTTAATGTCAATGTAGCTCTTTTGTCGACTTTGGGCGGTTTTCAACCGTTGTTGAATTTGGATGATCTTCTCGGTAGTTTCTTGTATAATCTCCGGACCCGTAATCTGTCTATCCCCCACTTCACTCCAACAAATCGGAGACCTGCACTTTCTACCATAAAGTGCTTCAAACGGCGCCATCTCAATGCTTGAATGGTAGCTGTTATTGTAGGAAAATTCTGCTAACGGTAGATGTCGATCCCAACTGTTTCCGAAATCAGTAACACATGCTCGTAGCATCTCTTCAAGCGTTTGTATCATCCTTTCGCTCTGTCCATCAGTTTGTGGATGATAGGCAGTACTCATGTCTAGACGAGTTCCTAATGCTTGCTGTAATGTCTGCCAAAATCATGAAATAAATCTGCCTTCCCTATCAGAGATAATAGAGATTGGTATTCCATGTCTGGAGACGACTTCCTTCAAATACAGTCGTGCTAACTTCTCCATCTTGTCATCTTCTCTTATTGGCAGGAAGTGTGCTGATTTGGTGAGATGATCAACTATTACCCAAATAGTATCAAAACCACTTGCAGTCCTTGGCAATTTAGTGATGAAATCCATGGTAATGTTTTCCCATTTCCATTCCGGGATTTCGGGTTGTTGAAGTAGACCTGATGGTTTCTGATGCTCAGCTTTGACCTTAGAACACGTCAAACATTCTCCTACGTATTTAGCAACATCGGCTTTCATACCCGGCCACCAAAAATGTTTCTTGAGATCCTTGTACATCTTCCCCGTTCCAGGATGTATTGAGTATCTGGTTTTATGAGCTTCTCTAAGTACCATTTCTCTCATATCTCCAAATTTTGGTACCCAAATCCTTTCAGCCCTATACCGGGTTCCGTCTTCCCGAATATTAAGATGCTTCTCCGATCCTTTGGGTATTTCATCCTTTAAATTTCCCTCTTTTAAAATTCCTTGTTGCGCCTCCTTTATTTGAGTAGTAAGGTTATTATGAATCATTATATTCATAGATTTTACTCGAATGTGTTCTCTGTCCTTCCTGCTCAAGGCATCGGCTACCACATTTGCCTTCCCTGGGTGGTAACGAATCTCAAAGTCGTAATCATTCAATAATTCAATCTACCTACGCTGCCTCATATTCAGTTGTTTCTGATTAAATATGTGTTGATGACTTTTGTGGTCGGTATATATAATACTTTTGACCCCATATAAGTAATGCCTCCAAGTCTTTAATGCAAAAACAACCGCGCCTAATTCCAAATCATGCGTCGTATAATTTTGTTCGTGAATCTTCAATTGTCTAGACGCATAAGCAATCACCTTCGTTCGTTGCATTAATACACAACCGAGACCTTGCTTTGATGCGTCACAATAAATCATAAAATCATCATTCCCTTCAGGCAATGACAATATAGGTGCCGTAGTTAGCTTTTTCTTCAATAACTGAAACGCTTTCTCTTGTTCATCATTCCATTCAAATTTCTTCCCCTTATGCGTTAATGCAGTCAAGGGTTTTGCTATTCTGGAAAAGTCTTGGATGAACCTTCTGTAGTAACCAGCTAGTCCTAAAAACTGGCGTATGTGTTTCGGAGTTTTCGGGGTTTCCCACTTTTCAACAGTTTCTATCTTTGCCGGATCCACCTTAATACCTTCTTTGTTCACTATGTGACCGAGGAATTGAACTTCTTCCAACCAAAATGCACACTTTAAAAACTTAGCGTACAATTCTTCCTTCCTCAATACTTCTAACACCTTTCTCAAATGTTCACCATGTTCTTGGTCATTCTTTGAATAAATAAGTATGTCATCAATGAAAACAATGACAAACTTGTCAAGGTATGGTCCACACACTCGGTTCATAAGGTCCATGAACACAGCTGGTGCATTAGTTAAACCAAACGGCATGACCATAAACTCGTAATGACCGTAACGTGTTCTGAAAGCAGTCTTTGGAATATCATCTTCTTTCACCCGCATTTGATGATACCCGGAACGTAAGTCAATCTTTGAATAAACAGACGAGCCTTGTAGTTGATCAAATAAGTCGTCGATTCTCGGTAGTGGGTAGCGGTTCTTGATGGTAAGTTTGTTCAACTCTCGGTAGTCGATACACAACCTGAATGTACCATCTTTCTTCTTGACAAACAAAACAGGAGCTCCCCACGGTGATGTGCTTGGTCGAATGAAACCACGCTCTAAAAGTTCTTGTAATTGGCTTTACAGTTCTTTCATCTCGCTGGGTGCGAGTCTGTAAAGAGCACGAGCTATTGGTGCAGCTCCTGGTACAAGATCTATTTGAAATTCAACGGATCGATGTGGGGGTAATCCCGGTAATTCTTTCGGAAATACATCGGGAAATTCTTTTGCAATGGGAACATCATTGATGCTCTTTTCTTCAGTTTGTACTTTCTCGACGTGTGCTAGAACAGCATAGCAACCTTTTCTTATTAGTTTCTGTGCCTTCAAATTACTAATAAGATGTAGCTTCGTGTTGCCCTTTTCTCCGTACACCATTAAGGGTTTTCCTTTTTTTCGTATAATGCGAATTGCATTTTTGTAACGAACGATCTCTGCTTTCACTTCTTTTAACCAGTCCATACCGATTATCACATCAAAACTCCCTAACTCTACTGGTATCAAATCAATCTTAAATGTTTCGCTAACCAGTTTAATTTCTCGATTCCGACATATATTATTTGCTGAAATTAATTTACCATTTGCTAATTCGAGTAAAAATTTTCTATCCAAAGGCGTCAATGGACAACTTAATTTAGCACAAAAATCTCTACTCATATAGCTTCTATCCGCACCCGAATCAAATAAAACGTAAGCAGATTTATTGTCAATAAGAAACGTACCCGTAACAAGCTCCGGGTCTTCCTGTGCCTCTGCCGCATTAATATTGAAAATTCTTCCGCGGCCTTGTCCATTCGTGTTCTCCTGGTTCGGGCAATTTCTAATAATGTGGCCCGGTTTTCCACATTTATAACAAACTACATTGGCATAACTTGCTCCGACACTACTTGCTCCGCCATTACTCGTTCTGACACCATTTGTTCCTTTCGTTCTATTAACCCCTGGTCCGTAGACCTCACACTTCGCCGCGCTATGACCATTTCTTTTACACTTTTTGCAAAATTTGGTGCAGAACCCCGAGTGATACTTTTCACACCTTTGGCATAGCTGCTTCTGATTGTTGTTGTTGTTGTTGTTGCGGTTATTATTGTTGTTGGGATGATTGTTGTAGTTGCTGTTGTTGTTGTTGTTGTTGTTGTTGTTGTTGGGCTGTTTGTTGTAGTTGCGATTGATGTTGCGATTGTTGGGATAATTGTTGCGATTATTGTTGTAATTGCTGTTGTTGTTGTATTGGTGATTCTTATCACCGTTTTCCTCCCACTTTCTTTTGACTTGCTTCACATTGGCCTCTTCAGCAGTCTGTTCTTTAATTCTTTCTTCAATCTAGTTCACTAGTTTGTGAGCCATTCTACATGCCTGTTGTATGGAGGCGGGCTCATGTGAACTTATATCTTCTTGGATTCTTTCTGGTAATCCTTTCACAAATGCGTCGATCTTCTCTTCCTCATCTTCGAATGCTCCCGGACACAATAGGCACAATTCTGTGAATCGTCTTTCGTATGTGGTAATATCAAATCCTTGGGTTCGTAACCCTCTAAGTTCTGTCTTGAGCTTATTGACCTCGGTTCTGGGACGGTACTTCTCGTTCATCAAGTGCTTGAATGCTGACCACGGTAGTGCGTACGCATCGTCTTGTCCCACTTGCTCTAGATAGGTATTCCACCATGTTAACGCAGAACCTGTGAAGGTATGCGTAGCGTACTTCACTTTGTCCTCTTCAGTACACTTACTTATGGCAAACACCGATTCGACCTTCTCGGTCCACCGTTTCAATCCGACCGGTCCTTCGGTTCCATCAAATTCCAAAGGTTTGCAGGCAGTGAATTCTTTGTAGGTGCATCCTACACGATTTCCTGTACTGCTAGATCCAAGGTTATTGTTGGTATGTAGCGCAGCCTGTACTGTGGCTATGTTTGAAGCTAGAAAAGTACGGAATTCCTCTTCATTCATATTCACGGTGTGTCGAGTAGTCGGTGCCATTTCCTTCAAAATAGTCAAATGGAACAAGGTAATCATACAGAATATTAAGAGTAGTTAATAGTATTTCGTAGCATAATATGAACTCATTTATAAAAGCTTTTTCTTCATATTAGCGTTTTATAAGTTTAAATTCGGGTACTACCTACCCGTTAAGTTCATACTTAGTAGCTAATATACAATTCAACTACTACAATTCTATATGAAAAACTGATTATAATAATATTTCGCGTTCAAACTTTTACACAATATTTTACAAACTTACAATACCGCTTATTTTACATATAGCATGAAATATAGCACACAATAAATTTGATACAAGATGGTTGTGAAGATAATTCTAGCTAGTACACAAGTCGTTCAGCAAAGGCAATGAAGACACGTAATTCATACGTCCAGAAACAAGTCATGCATTCTGGTTTTACTAAGATTACTTCCCATCCTTGGTCTTGTGGAACATAACTGTTATGGCCGTTGATAAGACAGCGTGTTGTAACGTCGTCAAAGGGATGAGGGTTACGTAATGTCCAACAGTCCCGTAACAATCTAAAAACCTCATTTCTTACCCCAATTACCGACTCCGTCACTTGTGGGAACGTTTTGTTTAATAGTTGTAGCCCGATGTTCTTGTTCTCACTTTGGTGAGAAGCGAACATTACTAATCCGTAAGCATAACATGCTTCTTTATGTTGCATGTTAGCCGCTTTTTCTAAATCACGAAGTCCAATATTCGGATATATTGAGTCAAAATAATTTCTTAACCCATTGCGTAAAATAGCATTTGGGTTCCCCGCAATATATGCGTCAAAGTAAAGACATCGTAACTTATGGATTTCCCAATGTGATATCCCCCATATTTCGAACGAAAGCCTTTTATAAACTAAGGCATTCTTGGAAAGTTCTTCGAATGTCTTACAAACTGATCTCGCCTTAAATAGTTGTGCCGAAGAATTCTGACCGACTCTAGACAAGATTTCATCAATCATGTCTCCGGGTAGGTCTCTTAAAATATTGGGTTGTCTATCCATTTTGTGTTTTTATACTGTAAAATAAACAAGAGTTAGATTCATAAAAAAAATACTTATTAATACAAGCAATTTTTACATATATCATAAAGCATAAGCACACTATATTACATATATTACACCACACGAATACAACTATCTTATTCCAACTCGCTTGTTTCTTCTTCTTCGGTTTTGGTTCGTTTTGCCAAGTTTCTAGGGATATATGATGTTCCCCTAATACGAGCCGTCGTTTTCCACATTGGTCTAGAAAAACCTGGTGGTTTAGAGGTTCCCGGGTCATTGTTACAACTTAAGGACTTCGGGGGTTGACGATACATATAAAGTTCATCGGGGTTAGAATTAGATTTCTCTATTTTTATGCTCTTTCCCTTATTATTTTCTTTTGTCTTTTTAAATTCAGTTGGGGTAATTTCTATAACATCATCGGAATTCTCGTCGGAATCCGATTCATCGGAGAATTGGTAATCCTCCCAATATTTTGCTTACTTGGCGGAAACACCATTGACCATAATTAACCTTGGTCGGTTGGTTGAGGATTTTCTTTTACTTAACCGTTTTATTATTTCCCCCACCGGTTCTATTTCTTCATCCGGTTCCGATTCTTCTTCCGGTTCCGATTCTTCTTCCGGTTCCGACTCTGCTTCCGGTTCCTCTTCGGGAACTTGTGAATCAGTCCACAAATCATTCTAATTTACATTTGACTCTTCATTATTATTAGGTGAGTCAATGGGACTTGTTCTAGAGGTAGACATCTATCACATAATATCAAACGCGTTAAGAGATTAATATATCACATAATATTCACATGTTAAAAATATATAGTTTCCAACAAAATTTGTTAAGCAATCATTTTTCAAGTAAACACGGTCGAAGTCCAGACTCACTAATGCATCCTAACAAACTCGATAAGACACACTAATGCAAAATTCTAGTTCTCTAAGACCAACGCTCGGATACCAACTGAAATGTCCCGTTCTTATTGATTAAAAACGTTCCATATTAATTGATTTCGTTGCGAGGTTTTGACCTCTATATGAGACGTTTTTCAAAGACTGCATTCATTTTAAAACAAACCATAACCTTTATTTCATCAATAAAGGTTTAAAAAGCTTTACGTAGATTATCAAATAATGATAATCTAAAATATCCTGTTTACACACGACCATTACATAATGGTTTACAATACAAATATGTTACAACAAAATAAGTTTCTTGAATGCAGTTTTTACACAATATCATACAAGCATGGACTCCAAATCTCGTCCTTATTTAAGTATGCGACAGCGAAAGCTCTTAATAATCACCTGAGAATAAACATGCTTAAAACGTCAACAAAAATGTTGGTGAGTTATAGGTTTAACCTATATATATCAAATCATAATAATAGACCACAAGATTTCATATTTCAATACACATCCCATACATAGAGATAAAAATCATTCATATGGTGAACACCTGGTAACCGACATTAACAAGATGCATATATATAAGAATATCCCCATCATTCCGGGACACCCTTCGGATATGATATAAATTTTGAAGTACTAAAGCATCCGGTACTTTGGATGGGGTTTGTTAGGCCCAATAGATCTATCTTTAGGATTCGCGTCAATTAGGGTGTCTGTTCCCTAATTCTTAGATTACCAGACTTAATAAAACGGGGCATATTCGATTTCGACAATTCAACCATAGAATTTAGTTTCACGTACTTGTGTCTATTTTGTAAATCATTTATAAAACCTGCATGTATTCTCATCCCAAAAATATTAGATTTTAAAAGTGGGACTATAACTCACTTTCACAGATTTTTACTTCGTCGGGAAGTAAGACTTGGCCACTGGTTGATTCATGAACCTATAACAATATATACATATATATCAAAGTATGTTCAAAATATATTTACAACACTTTTAATATATTTTGATGTTTTAAGTTTATTAAGTCAGCTGTCCTCGTTAGTAACCTACAACTAGTTGTTCACAGTTAGATGTACAGAAATAAATCGATAAATATTATCTTGAATCAATCCACGACCCAGTGTATACGTATCTCAGTATTGATCACAACTCAAACTATATATATTTTGGAATCAACCTCAACCCTGTATAGCTAACTCCAACATTCACATATAGAGTGTCTATGGTTGTTCCGAAATATATATAGATGTGTCGACATGATAGGTCAAAACATTGTATACGTGTCTATGGTATCTCAAGATTACATAATATACAATACAAGTTGATTAAGTTATGGTTGGAATAGATTTGTTACCAATTTTCATGTAGCTAAAATGAGAAAAATTATCCAATCTTGTTTTACCCATAACTTCTTCATTTTAAATCCGTTTTGAGTGAATCAAATTGCTATGGTTTCATATTGAACTCTATTTTATGAATCTAAACAGAAAAAGTATAGGTTTATAGTTGGAAAAATAAGTTACAAGTCGTTTTTGTAAAGGTAGTCATTTCAGTCGAAAGAACGACGTCTAGATGGCCATTTTAGAAAACATACTTTCACTTTGAGTTTAACCATAATTTTTGGATATAGTTTCATGTTCATAATAAAAAATCATTTTCCCAGAATAACAACTTTTAAATCAAAGTTTATCATAGTTTTTAATTAACTAACCCAAAACAGCCCGCGGTGTTACTACGACGGCGTAAATCCGGTTTTACGGTGTTTTTCGTGTTTCCAGGTTTTAAATCATTAAGTTAGCATATCATATAGATATATAACATGTGTTTAGTTGATTTTAAAAGTCAAGTTAGAAGGATTAACTTTTTTTTGCGAACAAGTTTAGAATTAACTAAACTATGTTCTAGTGATTACAAGTTTAAACCTTCGAATAAGATAGCTTTATATATATGAATTGAATGATGTTATGAACATCATTACTACCTTAAGTTCCTTGGATAAACCTACTGGAAAAGAGAAAAAGGGATCTAGCTTCAACGGATCCTTGGATGGCTCAAAGTTCTCGAAGCAGAATCATGACACGAAAACAAGTTCAAGTAAGATCATCACTTGAAATAAGATTGTTATAGTTATAGAAATTGAACCAAAGTTTGAATATAATTATTACCTTGTATTAGAATGATAACCTACTGTAAGAAACAAAGTTTTCTTGAGGTTGGATGTTCACCTTACAAGATTGGAAGTGAGCTAGCAAACTTGAAAGTATTCTTGATTTTATGTAACTAGAACTTGTAGAATATATGAAGAACACTTAGAACTTGAAGATAGAACTTGAGAGAGATCAATTAGATGAATAAAATTGAAGAATGAAAGTGTTTGTAGGTGTTTTTGGTCGTTGGTGTATGGATTAGATATAAAGGATATGTAATTTTGTTTTCATGTAAATAAGTCATGAATGATTACTCATATTTTTGTAATTTTATGAGATATTTCATGCTAGTTGCCAAATGATGGTTCCCACATGTGTTAGGTGACTCACATGGACTGCTAAGAGCTGATCATTGGAGTGTATATACCAATAGTACATACATCTAAAAGCTGTGTATTGTACGAGTACGAATACTGGTGCATACGAGTAGAATTGTTGATGAAACTGAACGAGGATGTAATTGTAAGCATTTTTGTTAAGTAGAAGTATTTTGATAAGTGTATTGAAGTCTTTCAAAAGTGTATAAATACATATTAAAACACTACATGTATATACATTTTAACTGAGTCGTTAAGTCATCGTTAGTCGTTACATGTAAGTGTTGTTTTGAAACCTTTAGGTTAACGATCTTGTTAAATGTTGTTAACCCAATGTTTATAATATCAAATGAGATTTTAAATTATTATATTATCATGATATTATCATGTATGAATATCTCTTAATATGATATATATATATATACATTAAATGTATTTACAACGATAATCGTTACATATATGTCTCGTTTAAAAATCATTAAGTTAGTAGTCTTGTTTTGACATATGTAGCTCATTATTAATATACTTAATGATATGTTTACTTATCATAGTATCATGTTAACTATATATATATATATATATATATATATATATATATATATATATATATATATATATATATATATATATATATATATATATATATATATATATATATATATATCCATATATATGTCATCATATAGTTTTTACAAGTTTTAACGTTCGTGAATCACCGGTCAACTTGGGTGGTCAATTGTCTATATGAAATATATTTCAATTAATCAAGTCTTAACAAGTTTTATTGCTTAACATGTTGGAAACATTTAATCATGTAAATATCAATCTCAATTAATATATATAAACATGGAAAAGTTCGGGTCATTACAGTATATGGATCCATAGGGCTTGATATCCCCGTCTGAGCTAGAGCGCTAGCCTTTTAACGGACGTATGCTATTTGAGAAGTGTACACGTTGGTTTGCGTGTATTATTAAGATGATTACACAAAGGGTATAAAATATATATACGTTAAGTTTAGTTACCAGGGTGCTCAATTTCGTAGAATATTTTGATAAACGTTTCTGGATGAAACAACTGAAAACTTGTGATTCACCTTTATATACAGATTATGCGCAACATTAAAACTATGAACTCACCAACCTTTGTGTTGACACTTTTAAGCATGTTTATTCTCAGGTTTCTAGAAGTCTTCCAATGTTTGCTTATATGTGATACAAGCTATGTGCATGGAGTCATACATGCTTTATTCAAGAAAACTTTGCATTCACAAAATCATCACCGTGTATCTTATTTTGACTTCATTGTCAATGGATGTATTATGGTAAACTATTATTTATGGTGATTGTCTATATGTAGAAATCATCAAACATTGAAAACCTTAGAAATTGATATTCATTTATTGTGTACCTTTTGAAAAGAATGCAATGTTTACAAAACGTATCATATAGAGGTCAAATACCTCGCAATGAAATCAATGAATGACGTTTTCGTCCATATGGATTTGGAGCGATCGTCACAGTTGGTATCAAAGCGTTGGTCCTAGTGAACCAGGTCTTGCATAAGTGTGTCTAACTGATGTTATGCGAGGTGTATATAAAATAGCTTTATATTTTATCAGGAAATACTATTAAATACGATACAATTTTACACAAGATATTTATTTATTTAGAGAATGGATATACTTAAACCTTGCTACAACACTTATAGGCAGTGTACTTAATCGTACAGTAGTGTAATTTTTAGTAAGTCCGGTTAGTTCCACAGGGAAAATCTTTAAACAAAGCTTAACGCTATATTAGTTTACTTTTATAAAAATACAAATATATATATATATATAAGTAATATTATTATTATAAAGGGGGGGTTTTTACTGTTTAATGACCGGTTTGTCGATTTTAAAACTTTAGTCGCAGTTAAAACCAAATGTAAAATAATAAATAAATACAAGACTTAATTTAAAGCGTAAAGTAAATAACGATAATGAAATTGCGAATAATAAAAGTGCGATAAAATAAACTTGCGATAATTAAAAAGTACGATAATTAAAAGTGCAATTAAATACAATAACAATAAAAATGCGATAATTAGAAGTTGAATTAAATATAAAATAAAGGAAATTAATTATGAAATAAAAGAATTATGCTTATTTAAACTTCCGTAACCATGATGTTTGACGTGTTGATTTTAGTTTTATGCCCATGGGTTAATTGTCCTTTGTCCTGGATTATTTAATATGTCCGTCTGGTTTTTGTCCATAACAGTCCATCAGTCATAAATATAAAGTGCGAGTGTCCTCGTCAAATTATCCTTATACCCGAAGTTAAATATTCTAACTAATTGGGGACTTAAACTGTAACAAGGTTTTATTACTTTGTTTAATAATTACACCAGAATGTCGACTGTGTGTAATCCAAGGTTTTAATACTTTGTTATCAATTATGCCAAGTGTCCTTGTACATAATTTCACCACTGTTTTAATAATTCTAGTGGCTATTAATCCATTCCCGTGTTCGGTTAAATGAACGATTATTTGTATATATAAATACCCCGCCCACCGTACCCAGTCAAGTGTATGTGGTTATATATAAATACGTCGAATTATAAGTTTGTATATTAAATTAACAAGGTATTGTTTAGTTAATATAAAACCCATTAATAGCCCATAGTCTAATTTCCACAAGTGTCATTCTTTTATCCAAACCCCAATTATGGTACAAAGCCCAATTACCTAATTTTAGTAATTAGCCCAACATCATGATTACTTCGGATTAAATAAGCATAATAATAACTTAGCTACGAGACATTAAATTACAAAGGTTGAACATAACTTACAATGATTAAAAATAGCGTAGCGTTACACGGACAGAATTTCGACTTACACCCTTACAACATTCGCTAACATACCCTTATTATTAGGATTAAAATTAAAATTAAAATTAAAATTAAAATATAAATATAAATATATGCGTTTAGATAGATGGATGGATATATATATGTTTTAAAATGATCAGAATTCGTTGGGTTTTATAGGGAGTTTCAGTTTTTGGGGCTCCGCGACTCGCGACCCTTTTCTTCTTCAAACTCCGCGAGTCACGGAGATCGTTTTTACAGCTCACCCACATTTGGCTCTTTGTTTGCCGACGATTTATTTTATAAATATAATATATATATAGAATTAATATAATTAATTATATATTATATTATATTTGTTGGGATTTAACAAGTTCAAAATACTTAAACAAATTTAAGAATTATAAGAAAGCGGAAGCATGTTAATTACCATTTTTGGACTTGTATATCTTTAACCAATTAAAGTTAAATCCCAATTAGGATCAAGTTGTGAAACATACTTACAAACTACAAGCAAGAAAAGGGATTATACCTATTCCAAGCTTGTTGAAAGGTGATGAAGATGATGATGATGAATGGAGCCTCAAATGGATGAAACCTCAAGTAGTTATACCCCAAACTTGTGCACCAACACCCTAGCTTTTGGTTAGGATTTAATGACACCTAAATGAGCTTGCAAAAAAAAGAAAATGAACCACTTTTGAGCACCCAAAGCTCACGGCCAGCAGGCTGATTTTGGAGCAGAATTTTCAGTTTTTTTTGCTTACTTGAAAGTGTATTTGCATGTGTGTGAAGTCTCCAAGAGGTCTTAGTACATATGCACATGGAATCTTTGGAAGTAACACTCAAAAGCTAGTCAACATGCCATGCTAGTTGAGACTCCCATGCCACTTCCAAATTTAATTTATAAAATAAGTTTTATAAAAGAATTAGATTTTATAAAACCTTTTATAAATTTCCATATTTATTTTATGTACATTTCATTATATAAAACCAATTTATATAAAATGTAACATAAATTAATTATTTAACCTATGAATAATTAAATCCATATTATATAAATTATTCCATAATTTATATATACACACATCAAGTAATATTCAAGAAAACCATTTTTCTTAAAGTTCAAGTGTCGCGTATTTAATCAACGACCCAATCGCTAAGATCAAATACAAATAAGGTGTCGGTAAGTTTGTTATTGGGTATGACCCGACTTGGATCATAACACTTCAGCCACATTAATTTAATATGTCTCTCGGGCATACGAAAAACCTTCAATCTCCCACTTGCACGAGAAACATAAGAAATTAATGCAAGTGATGGATACAGCCTAACACACCGTCCATCACCCCTAATATGTTATGACTTTGTGCCATTCAATAACATCATCCCTTTCGAGCTCCCTACTCGAACTGACATATGTAGGTGAATCTTTCATTATATCCTTTCGTCCTAGATGTCATGTTAAATCCAAGAGATATAGAGTGATCACTCTCTTATAGATTTAACTTTATCAGGCCTTAGACATCTGACTCTCAACAAATAAGAGGGACAAATTCCATCTTGACTACATACGTCCTAGACACTACACTTCATACCATACCTGAAGCCTCCCTTATGAGCTACCATTTTCAGAACAGCGAAGGAAAGAATCAAGGCACAATATTTGGTGAACATCTGAACCCTATATGTATCTCAGGTCAGAGGATACAATGATATTCTCCTTTACTCAAGATTACATGTGATCAACCACAAAGGCTCCATATAGTAAATCTTGAGAGCGGGTCTTCCAATATTTGTGTCCCACAAATATCTATGAACCTTGGTTGCAACCTTGCCCCACATTCACCATTTGAATGTTAACCAATCCAAGTTCATAATAGTCTAGACCTCACACTTGTTCCCACAAATGTGATCAACTATGGAATTTAGAATAATAGTTTATTCATGGAAAAAATATGCAAAATTGGAACATGACTCATAATTAAATTAATACCATAATTATATTAATGAGTTTGAACTAATTCGTTCCGTTACAATACATAAAATAGATCAATTCCAATCACTAGAATATCGAAGCCCTAATGCACAAACATGTCCCTCATGTTTTGGTCCATGTAAAAGCTTCGTGAGTGGATCCGCAACATTTTGATCTGTGTGAACTTTGTGAATACATATCTTTCCCTTTTCAACCTCATCCCTGATGTAGTTGAATCTCCGCTCAATGTGACGAGTCTTTTGATGAGCACGAGGTTCCTTGATTTGAGCAATCGCACCCTCGTTGTCACAAAAGATCTCAAGAGGGTCCTGAATGGAAGGGACCACTCCTAAGTCGTCGATGAATTTCTTCATCCATGCAGCTTCCTGAGCTGCCAGTGAGGCGGCAATGTACTCCGACTCTGTAGTGGATAACGCAACAACCTCCTGTTTTGAACTCTTCCAAGAGACCGCACCACCATTTAACATGAAGACATAACCGGATTGTGACCGAGAGTCATCTCGATCAGTTTGGAAACTCGCATCCACGTAACCTTTTACAGCGAGTTCCTCCTCACCAGACCCATATATTAGAAACATATCCTTAGTCCTCCTAAGGTATTTCAATATGCTTTTAACAGCAATCCAATGACTATTTCCTGGGTTATTCTGGTATCTACTTGTCAAGCTTAGAGCGCATGACACATCCGGTCTAGTACATATCATTGCATACATGATAGACCCAATAGCAGATGCGTATGGGACTTTCTTCATTCTCTCCTGTTCATCTTTCGTGGCAGGACACTGAGATGAACTGAGAACGGTTCCTTTTTGAATAGGTACCAAACCTCTCTTAGAGTTTTCCATCTTGAACCTTTTCAAGATTTTATCAATGTATGTACTTTGACTTAAACCTATCAATCTCTTGGATCTATTCCTATAGATCCCTATCCCCAATATGTATTGTGCATCTCCAAGATCCTTAATGGAGAAGCAACTCTTTAGCCAAGTTTTGACTCCTTGCATTGTGGTAATATCATTCCCAAATAATAATATGTCATCCACATATAGTACAAGGAACATGATAGTGCTCCCACTAGCTTTCTTATATACACAAGCTTCATCACCATTTTTAATGAAGCCAAATTTCTCGACTTCCTCATTAAAACGATGATTCCACATTCTAGATGCTTGTTTCAATCCGTAGATTGACTTCTTTAACTTGCATACACTTTTAGGATATTTTGGATCAACAAAACCTTCAGGCTGGACCATATAGACATCTTCCATAAGATATCCATTTAGGAAAGCGGTTTTGACATCCATTTGCCATATTTCATAGTCGTAGTGAGCAGCAATGGCAAATAATATCCTAATAGACTTTAGCATTGCCACAGGCGAGAAAGTTTCATCATAATCAACCCCTTGAGTTTGAGTGAAACCTTTTGCAACAAGTCTAGCTTTATATGTATCCAAGTTTCCATGTATGTCGGTTTTCATTTTGAAAAGCCATTTGCAATCAACTAGCTTAGAGCTAGGAGGTTGCTCAACAAGTTCCCACACTTGGTTTTCATACATGGATTGCATCTCGGCGTTCATGGCTTCCTGCCATTTATCTTTATCAATCCTTGATAAAGCATCTTGGTAGTTTGTTGGTTCATCCAAATCAACCATATAGCAACCATCTATGAGAAACCCATATCTCTCAGGAGGATTGCTAATCCTACCAGATCTACGAATGTCTTGTGTATTTTGATCATCCATTTGATCACTATCAACATTTTCATGTTGAGTGCTAGTGTCAACCAATTGTGTATCATCTACTTGATCTTGAACCTCTTCAAGATCTATCTTCCTTTCACCATTTCCTTCCATTAGGAACTTAGTTTCAAGGAATTCCGCCTTCCGAGCAACAAATACATTCTGCTCGGATGGATCATAGAAATAGTATCCCATATCATCCTTGGGATATCCTATGAAGATACACTTCGTGGATCGAGCATTCAACTTATTAGGGACGTAACGCTTAGGATAAGCTTCACATCCCCATACCTTTAACTATGATAGAGATGGAGGTTTACCAAACCACATCTCGTGAGGAGTTCGTTCCACTTTCTTGGTTGGGGCCATATTTAAAATACGAGCCGCGGAGCTTAGACAATAACCCCAAAATGATAGAGGCAACGAGCTTCTTGCCATCATAGATCGAACCATATCCATTAGGGTTCGGTTCCTCCTTTCGGAAACTCCATTAAGTTGGGGTGTTCCGGGTGGAGTAAGTTGTGAGATAATCCCACAACTCCTAAGATGATCTTGGAAGGCATCGCTTAGGTATTCACCTCCTCTATCGGTACGAAGTACCTTAATTGTCCTATTGAGTTGATTTTGTACTTCGTTTTGATATTCTTTGAATGCTTCAAACGTTTCGTCCTTGTGTCTTAATAAGTAGACATATCCGAAACGACTAAAGTCATCAATGAAAGTAACAAAGTATCTTTCACCATTCCTAGTCATGGGTTTAAAGGGTCCACATACATCCGAATGTATTAATCCCAATAAATCTTTAGCCTTTTCATAGGTTCCTTTGAAAGGTGCTTTAGTCATCTTTCCTTGTAAACAAGATTCACATACATCAAACGAATCCATTTCATTTGATTTCAAAAGTCCATTCCTTTGAAGTGTATGCATTCGGTTCTTGTTTATGTGACCAATTCGACAATGCCATAAATAGGAATCACTCAAATCCCTTTTGAGTTTCTTGGTGCTAGTGTGGTATATAGAGCTCGATGATGTGTCATCATGAACCAATTCATAAATTCCATTTGAAGGCGAAGCCTCGAAATAGAATACATTATCTTTAGAAACATGAATATTATCATCAATAAAATTAACAACGTAACCACATTGTTTTAAGCGAGAAATAGAAATAATGTTTCGACATAAATCTGGTGCATACAAAACATTTTCTAAAATAAGCTCCAATCCACTTGGAAGCTTCAAAACAAATTCTCCTTGAGCTTTAACATGCACCTTTGCACCATTGCTCATATAGAGATTTGATGTTCCCGCCATATGATCACTTCTTTTGAACCCCTGCAAAGAATTGCAAATATGAGTTCCACATCCCGTGTCTAATACCCATGTATTAGAAGAAGTAATACTAAGCTCTATATATACCATATATATATTACCTGAGGTTTGCCCTGCATCCCTCTTGTCCTTCAACTCCTTAAGATAGACCGGACAGTTTCGTTTCCAATGACCCATCTCACCGCAACCGAAACATGGGTCTTCCTTGGGGTTTGCCTTCTCGGCTACCTTTTGCTTCTTAGCCTTGTTGATGGTTGGGGTAACCATCTTCCCCTTCCCTTTGCCTTGATGGGTGGGTCCTTTTCTCTTAGCCACCTTTGGCTTAGAGGTGTTACCTTTGGATCCACCTTGATCGATTGCTAACACGGGTAAAGCCCTTTTACCCATGCTAGTTTCCGCCGTTCTAAGCATACCGTGAAGCTCACCTATGCTCTTATCCATCCCATTCATATTGTAATTAATTACAAATTGATCAAACCTTTTTGATAGGGAGTTAAGGATAAGATCGGTGGCTAACTCATTAGATATGTTTAGGTTAAGACGGTTAGCATGATCGATAAGGCTTTTCATCTTGAGTACATAAGATGAAACCGATTGGGTATCGTCCATACGACAAGCATGTAGCGCTCGAACCGTTTCGAAGCGTTCGACACGCGCTTGTTGAAGGAACATCTCCTTCAATTGCGTTATCATGTCGTATGCACTATGATGTTCGAAATCCTTTTGGAGTTCGGGTATCATAGTCCCAAGCATTAAGCATGAGACTTGAAGGGAGTCATGGCAATACTTATCGTAAGAGGCCATTGCCTCCACATCATTCTCATCCGGTTGATCGGGAATGGGGTCCTCAAGCACATACATTTTATCCTCTTGTTTGAGGACAATCCGAAGATTGCGGAACCAATCCATAAAGTTTGTATGGTTGAGTTTGTCTTTCTCTAAGAGAGACCTTAATGATAGGTGGTTTAGGTTAAGTGGTGCGTTAGGAATGTTGTTGTTGTTATTGGCGGCCATCTACAAAATTAACAAAGTTCGTTTAAGTATCGATTTTAATTTAACATTCAATACCCTTTAAATCAAATTGAATTATTAAATTCTAGAATCCAACGGTAAACCAAATTTTGGTTAGGTGACCTTTATCCCGCAATTTGATTTAGCTAGGTAGTCAATAAATGACAATTGCAATCCATTTGCAACTTCTAGAGTATGGGATCATGCAATCCTTTTGCATGACATATTTATCCCATCAACGCCTATTTGTTCCTCATGCTTCGGTGACCCTAAGTTCATGATTCCCAAATCAAGTCGTCCTATTTGTATAGACTTGTAAATTTAACATACATGTGGTTAGGTGACCTTTATCCCACAAGCATGCGAAATTTACCTTAATCATATTAGTTTGCTCATAACGGTTAGGTCACCTTTATCCCATCATGAGTTCCCTAATACTTTTAAGTGTCACACAATAGGATGGCGTTTAACTTGTTTGCCTTGTTAATAAGGGATTTTAAGTTTTCATTAATTCTAGTTTGAGAAAACTTTTGCACCATACACTAACATGCATTTAGTGTATGGTTTATTTGAAAAACCATTTTTCATGTTTTGTAATTAAGCCAATTACTTGATATAAACCATTTTATATGTATGATCCTTATCATGTCCTTAATAACCGTTTATTAATGTCCTTTTAGCCATTTCAATTTAACCATTTTAAATTGTCGTTTTGCATGTGATTAATAACGTCTAATTTAACCAATTAAATTTTAGTTTTGTTTGTTGTTAACTTGTGTGATTAACTTGTAGCATACAAACATACAATCCACAATCATACAAGAAATTAAAACAACCACGCATGTAAAACAAAGATGTTCACAATCTAGCCATTTTGGTAGGCATTTGTTTAGCCGAAAACAAATGCCACCGGTTAAGGGGTTATAACACAAAGTAGGAGATTTTAAAATCTCCCACTTAATCTTGCATCCAAATGCTTCTTCATGTGTTCTTCAAGTCTTGCATCTTCATCTTTTACAAAAAATATATCCTAATACATTTTTCTCTAAAAAATGAAAATACAACCTAATCTATTTTACATGCCAAATATAAAATAAATTACATAACCAAAATAATAAATATTACAACCAAATGAATGAATTAATTATTACATACCAAATGAATAATACAAATCACTCAAACATGCAACCAAACAACCACAAGGTCTAGGCATAGATTGTGAACATTATCATACTACCAAATATGAACAACATGGAACAACCCAAAACCCATTTCGGGACCCCATGAAATTCGGCCAAAATAGCAAACCCACCCAAACCCTTAAATTTTTGCATTTCACTTGCATGCATGTTCATAAAATGCAAAGATATAGTGGGTTTAAAAAATCATCTCGAAGTATATTTCAACAACTTCGGCTCTGATACCATTGTTGGGATTTAACAAGTTCAAAATACTTAAACAAATTTAAGAATTATAAGAAAGCGGAAGCATGTTAATTACCATTTTTGGACTTGTATATCTTTAACCAATTAAAGTTAAATCCCAATTAGGATCAAGTTGTGAAACATACTTACAAACTACAAGCAAGAAAAGGGATTATACCTATTCCAAGCTTGTTGAAAGGTGATGAAGATGATGATGATGAATGGAGCCTCAAATGGATGAAACCTCAAGTAGTTATACCCCAAACTTGTGCACCAACACCCTAGCTTTTGGTTAGGATTTAATGACACCTAAATGAGCTTGCAAAAAAAAGAAAATGAACCACTTTTGAGCACCCAAAGCTCACGGCCAGCAGGCTGATTTTGGAGCAGAATTTTCAGTTTTTTTTGCTTACTTGAAAGTGTATTTGCATGTGTGTGAAGTCTCCAAGAGGTCTTAGTACATATGCACATGGAATCTTTGGAAGTAACACTCAAAAGCTAGTCAACATGCCATGCTAGTTGAGACTCCCATGCCACTTCCAAATTTAATTTATAAAATAAGTTTTATAAAAGAATTAGATTTTATAAAACCTTTTATAAATTTCCATATTTATTTTATGTACATTTCATTATATAAAACCAATTTATATAAAATGTAACATAAATTAATTATTTAACCTATAAATAATTAAATCCATATTATATAAATTATTCCATAATTTATATATACACACATCAAGTAATATTCAAGAAAACCATTTTTCTTAAAGTTCAAGTGTCGCGTATTTAATCAACGACCCAATCGCTAAGATCAAATACAAATAAGGTGTCGGTAAGTTTGTTATTGGGTATGACCCGACTTGGATCATAACACTTCAGCCACATTAATTTAATATGTCTCTCGGGCATACGAAAAACCTTCAATATTTATATACATAGTTAACTTGTAATTTTTAGTCCGTTGCGTCGAGCGTTGAGAGTTGACTCTGGTCCCGGTTCCGGATTTTCGAACATCCTTGCGTACAATTTAATATCTTGTACTTTGCGTTTTGAATCTTGTACTCTTGTAATTTCGAGACGTTTCTTATCAATAATTGGAACCTCTTTGATTGTATTTTGTACTTTTGAGCTTTTTGGTCGTTTGCGTCTTCAATTCATCGAATCTGTCTTTTGTCTTTACCTTTTAATATTTAAACGAATATCACTTGTAAATAGAACAATTGCAACTAAAAGCTTGTCTTTCTTGAGGAATAATGCTATGAAATATATGTTCATTTTTAACATTATCAAATATTCCCACACTTGAGCGTTGCTTGTCCTCAAGCAATATAGTCTTGAAATACTAGATCACTTCTTTATTCTTCACACTTTGTACATCAGTGATTTCTATACGGCGGTATAAACAATGGTAGTAACGATATGGTTTACAGTCCCACATGACTATAAAAATTTAGATCCATTAAGGAAATTGGATCTTTATAAAAACATTTGATCTTTTGAAAATTAAATCTAGCTTTTACCCTAGATAAGTTTTCCGGAATAACCCTTCACCGGTGTTTGCAAAATATTTTTGTGGGTTTGATGGGTTTCAGATTTGAAAATTTTAGCTCAAAACTTGCGGTTTTGTGTCACCCACTTGCTAACCTTGTATTTGGAAAGCAACACGTCCAGTTTACTTGTCCCGTATATTACCTTTCGGTATACTACCGTTCGGATGTAAAGGAAAGCGTTGAACAAGCAACTGTTAAGGCAATGTCCCCTGACATGCTTTTAATTATGGTCTATAACGTGTCGGACGCAATTACTATCCTTGGTAGGAGCAATAGTAAAGCTCACCCTTATAATTTTTTGGTCTGGCACAAGGTCATGTCCTTGACCATGCTATGCAACCACCGTTCTTACGGTTGACACCCGATTTGGTTCAGGTGACCTAATGAATTCCAGGTGTATTCCTAGGATTTTACGTTCAATGGTAATGAACGCATTGAAAATGGGTTTTCAGAAAACAAATCGGTTTGTAATTTTGATCAAAATATTTTCTCGTTCAAGCTTGAGTTTAGATATCATCGAATTCCATGAGTTTGAATTCTCAATCTTTAAGGTCAATCTCTAGGATTGAGTAATATCAGGCTTAAAAGCTTATTTTTAATCTTTTAAGGAGATTATCCTTTTTGGGGATCTGATTCATTAGTCTTATCCAGCTAATTTGCACGGTGCCCCCCATTGTACGAGATAAATCCTTCTCATGGTTAGGATAAATCTGACCACTTGGAGACCCTGTTTAATGCTGCGGTCCGTGGATTTCCTGCTGATTTTAGAGATGACTTTTCTAGATTTTTTGTCAACCTACAGCTAGTCTGGACGACAACTTCCTGACCTAAATCAAGAAGCGCGTTTCTTTTTCGGAAGACTTTACTTCCTTTTAATGATGGAATTGATTCATCGTGTAGATCCATCTTTCTTACAGTAAATCAGGTAAAACTTTTTAGTTTAGTCCAAAGCAAAAGTATTTTCAGTTATTTGTACAGAAATATGTGACATATGTTTAAAATATCTTGGTAAATTTTCCCACACTTGGCTTTTATTTTCCTTTTTATTGTCCTCTATTCCATTTTAAATGAATTTTAACATTTTTGTTTGTTTCTCAATTTATGTCCTTTCCGAGGTAACAATAATTTCGGTGTTAAAACCTAGTTTTATCGTTCATAAATATGTATAAACATGATTTTGAGTTCATTTAGTTGAAAATCTTGAAAAATTTTACTAGAATTGGGTAGTCAGTATATAAGACTAGGGCTGTTCTTTATTATCAGAGAGCACTAGATTCTAATACAACTACTACTTTACTAGTATTTCTAATGGTAACCAAGTGTATAAAGTAAAAATTTTAAAATCCGAAAGAATTTAACCCCTTCCCATACTTAAGATCTTGCAATGCCCTCATTTGCAAGAAATCAGTAACAATTTAAATTATTGAGGGTGATTTGTGTGAAAATGATTAAATTTTACCAAAGTTTCCAAACATATTTGTGTTTGCTTGCTGAATGATAAATGGTGCATATCATTTGTTCATTCCGTCTTGTTGTTATTTTACATATATTTTGCATCTTGTCGTCAAAAATTAGTTGCTTTTGCTGAACTTAATGCCAGTCTTTGAAAATGCGTTGTTTTACCCTGTTGTTTACATAAGATAAACTGCAAACATATATACATATTTTTGAAGTTTGGTATATTACCCCACATTCAACAATTATTAAAATCTAATAATAAAAGTTAGAAAATTATAAAAACTATTACAATATTAACATAAGTATTAAATGTATCAACATTACAAATTATAAAATAAATAAAACTAAGTAGACTAGGGATGATACTGATACCAGTAGGGGTTCCATGCAAAACCGTATGTGCTATAGAATGATTCGGCAGGGTTATACGTAGGATACGGTGGTTGCATCTCTATAGACCAGGGAGGGAATATGGGCGTTGGAGTAGGAATATAGTGTCTACCTATATATTGGCAATAAGCTATGATTTGGTTTTGATGAACTTGAAGGTATTTCGTATGCCCGAGAGACATATTAAATTAACGTGGCTAATATGTTTTGATCCAAGTCGGGTCATACCCAATAACAAGCTCACCGACACCTTAATCGTATTTGATTTTAGCGGTTGGATCGTTGATTAAATACGCGACACTTGAACTTTAAGAAAAATGATTTCTTAAATAACACTTGATATGTATATATATATATATATATATATATATATATATATATATATATATATAAATCATGGAATGATTTATATAATAAGGATTTAATTATTTATAGGTTAAATAATTAATATGTTATGTTGCATTTTATAAATTGGTTTTATAAAATAAAGTATACATAACATATGGTATGGAATTTTATTAGTTTTATAAATAATGTTAACATAATTTATAAAATGTAAGTTTATAAAACTTGTTTTATAAAATTTAATTTTACAAAACAAGTTTATAAAAGATGCAAGTTTATAAATAATGTCAAGTATTATTTTATAAAAGGAGGGAGTGGCCTTGGAATTGGATGAAGCATGCTAGAGATTCCATCTTGGTCAAAGAGAATTCCCATTCCATATACATGCAAGACTATACTCTTTGTAAAAAACACACTTGCATTAAAAAGATATCAAGTTAACTTGCAAAATTCTACTGTTTTTTTTGGCTTGCTGGCCGTGAACTTCTAAGCCAAGAAGTGGGTTCATTTTCTTTTTGCAAGCTTATTCTCAAGTGTAAATTAAATCCTAACCAAAGTACAAGGTGTTGGTGCAAGGTTTGGGGTATTATCTCTTGAGGTTTCATTGTTTTGGAGCTCCACTCATCATCATCATCTTCATCACTCACTACCTAGCTTGGAGAAGGTATAAACTCCTTTCTTACTTGTAGTTTGTAAGTATGTTTCACAACTTGATCCTAATTGGGATTTAACTTTAAAAGGTTAAAGATTAACAAGTTCAATCGGTAATATTTTCATGCTTCCGCTTTAATTTGATTCATAAAATGTTTTATACATTATGGAACTTGTTAAATCCCAACAATGGTATCAGAGCCGAGGTTGATGGAATATGCTTCGAGATGATTTATTATACTCACTATATATTTTGCATTTTATGTACATGCATGAAAGGAAAATGTAAAAATTTATAGTTTTGGGTGGGTTCCTAATTATGGCCGAATTTAAGGGGTTCCAAATTGGTTTTGGAACTTGCCATTTGGTCATATTTTGTTGTATGTAGATGTTCACAATCAAGCCTTGACCTTTTGTTTGAATGGTTGCATGTTTGGATGATTATTAATAATTCATTTGGTATGTAATATTAATTCATTCATATGGTTGTAATATTTATTCAATTGGTTTGTAATAATATTATTTTGGTTATGTAATTTATTTTATATTTGGTATGTAAAATAGATTAGGTTGTAATTTCTTTTTTTAGACAAAATGTATTAGGATATATTTTGTAAAATGATGAAGATGATGAAGACTTGAAGAACACATGAAGAAGCATTTGGATGCAAGATTAAGTGGGAGATTTAAAATCTCCTACTTTGTGTTATAACCCCTTTACCGGTGGCATTTGTTTTCGGCTAAACAAATGTCCACCAAAATGGCTTGATTGTGAACATATGATTTTGCATGTGTGGATGTTTTGTATGATTATGTGGATTGTATGTTTGTATGCTACAAGTTAATCACACAAGTTGACAACAAGCTAAAATGGAAATTTAATTGGTTAAATTAGACATTATTAACGACATGCATAACTACAATTTAAATGGTTAAATTAAAAAAGGACATTAATAAACGGTTATTAACAACATGATAAGGATCATATATATATAAAATGGTTTATATCATGTAATTGGCTAAAAATTACAAGGCATGAAAAATGGATTTTCAAATAAACCATACACTAAATGCATGTTGGTGTATGGTGTAATAGTTTTCTCAAACTAGAATTAAATGAAAACTTAAAATCCCTTTAAGACATTAGGTTAACAAGTTTAAACGCCATCCTATTGTATGACACTTAGACGTATTAAGGAACTTATAATGGGATAAAGGTCACCTAACCGTTATGAGCAAACTAATATGATTAAGGTAAATTTCGCACACTTGTGGGATAAAGGTCACCTAACCACTTGTATGTTAAGTTTACATGTCTAAACAAGTAGGACGACTTGATTTGGAAATCATGAACTTAGGGTCACCAAAGCATGATGAACAAATAGGCGTTGATGGGATAATATGTCATGTAAAAGGATTGCATGATCCCATAACTTAGAAGTTGCAAAAGGATTGCAATTGTCATATAATGACTACCTAGCTAAATCAAATGACGGGATAAAGGTCACCTAACTGAAATTTGATTTACCGTTGGATTCTAAAATTTAATAAATATCAATTGGATTTAAAGGGTATTGATTATTAAATTAAAATTGATACTTAAATAACTTTGTTAAATTTTGTAGATGGCCGCCAATAACAACAACATGCAAAACGCACCTATTAACTTGAACAACCTATCGTTAAGGTCTCTCCTCGAGAAAGACAAACTCAACCATACGAACTTTATGGATTGGTTCCGCAATCTTAGGATTGTCCTCAAACTTGAGGATAAGGCGTATGTGTTGGAAGATCCCATTCCCGATCAACCCGACGAGGATGATACGGAAGGCATGGCTTATTGGGATAAGTATTGCGCCGATTCGGTGCAAGTCGCTTTCCTAATGCTTGGGACTATGATACCTGAACTCCAAAAGGATTTCGAGCATCATACGGCATACGACATGATCACGCAATTGAAGGAGATGTTCCTTCAACAAGCACGTGTCGAGCGCTTTGAGACCGTTCGAGCGCTTCATGCATGTCGTATGGACGACTCCCAATCCGTTTCATCTTATGTCCTTAAGATGAAAAGCCTCATTGATCGCGCAAACCGTCTTAACCTCAACATATCTAATGAGCTAGCCACGGATCTTATCCTAAACTCCTTGTCAAAGAGGTTTGACCAATTTGTAATTAATTACAATATGAATGGGATGGATAAGACCATTGGCGAACTTCATGGCATGCTTAGGACGGCAGAAACTAGCATGGGTAAGAGGGCTTCACCCGTGCTAATGATCAATGATGGTGGGTCCAAAGGTAACAACACCTCTAAGCCAAAGGCGACTAAGAGGAAAGGACCCGCCCATCAAGGCAAGGGAAAAGGGAGAATGGTTACCCCAACCAAAAACAAGAACAAGAAGCAAAAGGTTGCCGGACAAGCAAACCCCAAGGAAGACCCGTGCTTCGGTTGCGGTGAAATGGGTCACTGGAAACGCAACTGCCCGGTCTACCTTAAGGAGTTGAAGGAAAAGAGGGATGCGGGGCAAACCTCAGGTAATATATATATGGTATATATAGAGCTTAGTATTACTTCTTCTAATACATGGGTATTAGACACTGGATGTGGAACTCACATTTGCAATTCTTTGCAGGGGTTCAAAAGAAGTAGCCAGCAAACGGGAACATCAAGTCTCTTTATGGGTAATGGAGCCAAAGTGCAAGTGAAGGCTCAAGGAGACTTTGTATTAAAGCTTCCAAGTAGTTTGGAACTTATTTTGAACAATGTTTTGTATGCACCGAATTTATGTCGAAACATTATTTCAGTTTCCCGTTTAAAACAATGTGGTTTTTATCATTTTTTTGTTGATGATGATATCCACGTTTATTTAGATAATGTATTCTATTTTAAGGCTTCGCCTTCAAATGGAATTTATGAATTGGTTGATGATGACACATCATCTAGTAGCTCAATATACCATACTAGCACCAAGAAACTCAAAAGGGATTTGAGTGATTCCTACTTATGGCATTGTCGCCTTGGTCACATAAACAAGAATCGAATGCATACACTCTAAAAGAATGGCCTTTTGAAATCAAATGAACTAGACTCGTTTGATGTATGTGAATCTTGTTTACAAGGCAAAATGACTAAAGCACCTTTCAAAGGGACCTACGAAAGGGCTAAGGACTTATTGGGATTAATACATTCGGATGTATGTGGACCCTTTAAGCCCATAACTAGGAATGGTGAAAGATACTTCGTTACTTTCATTGATGACTTCAGTCGTTTCGGATATGTCTACTTGTTAAGACATAAGGATGAAACTTTTGAAGCATTCAAAGTGTATCAAAATGAAGTACAAAATCAACTCAATAAGACAATCAAGGTACTTCGTACCGATAGAGGAGGTGAATACCTAAGCGATGCCTTCCAAGATCATATTAGAAGTTGTGGAATTATCTCGCAACTTACTCCACCCGGGACACCACAGCTTAATGGTGTGTCCGAAAGGAGGAACCGAACCCTAATGGATATGGTTCGATCTATGATGGCTAGAAGCTCGTTACCTCTATCATTTTGGGGTTATTGTCTATGCTCCGCGGCTCGTATTTTAAATATAGCCCCAACCAAGAAAGTGGAACGAACACCTCATGAGATGTGGTTTGGAAAACCTCCATCTCTATCATACTTAAAGGTATGGGGATGTGAAGCTTACCCTAAGCGTTACGTCCCCAATAAGTTGAATGCACGATCCACGAAGTGTATCTTCATAGGATATCCCAAGGATGATATGGGATACTATTTCTATGATCCATCCGAGCAAAATGTATTTGTTGCTCGGAAGGCTGAATTCCTTGAAACTAAGTTCCTAATGGAAGGTAATAGTGAAAGGAAGATAGATCTTGAGGAGGTTCAAGATCAAGTAGATGATACACAATTAGTTGACACTAGCACTCAACGTGAAAATGTTGAGAATGATCAAATGGATGATCAAAATACACAAGACGTTCGCAGATCTTGTAGGATTAGTAATCCTCCTAAGAGATATGGGTTTCTCATGGATGGTTGCTATGTGGTTGATTTGGATGAACCCACAAACTACCAAGATGCTTTGTCAAGGATTGATAAAGATAAATGGCAGGAAGCCATGAACGCTGAGATGCAATCCATGTATGACAACCAAGTTTGGGAACTTGTTGTGCAACCTCCTGGCTCTAGGCTGGTTGATTGTAAATGGCTTTTCAAAATGAAAACCGACATACATGGAAACTTGGATACATATAAAGCTAGACTTGTAGCAAAAGGTTTCACTCAAACTCAAGGGGTTGACTATGATGAAACTTTTTCGCCTGTGGCAATGCTAAAGTCTATTAGGATATTACTTGCCATTGCTGCTCATTATGATTATGAAATATGGCAAATGGATGTCAAGACTGCTTTCCTAAATGGATATCTTGTGGAAGATGTCTATATGGTTCAGCCTGAAGGTTTTGTTGATCCGAAATATCCTAAAAAGGTATGCAAGTTAAAGAAGTCAATCTACGAATTGAAGCAAGCATCTAGAATGTGGAATCATCGTTTTAATGAGGAAGCCGAGAAATTTGGATTCATTAAAAATGGTGATGAAGCTTGTGTATATAAGAAAGCTAGTGGGAGCACTATCATGTTCCTTGTATTATATGTGGATGATATATTATTATTTGGAAATGATATTCCGGCAATGCAAGGAGTTAAAACTTGGCTAAGTAAATGCTTCTCCATTAAGGATCTTGGAGAAGCACAATACGTTTTGGGGATTGGGATCTACAGGAATAGATCCAAGAAACTGATAGGTTTGAATCAAAGTGCATACATTGAAAAGATCTTGAAAAGGTTCAAGATGGAGAACTCTAAGAAAGGTTTGGTACCTATTCAAAGAGGTACGCTCCTTAGTTCATCTCAGTGTCCCACCACAAAAGATGAACAAGAAAGAATGAAGAAAGTCCCATATGCGTCTGCTATTGGGTCAATCATGTATGCAATGATATGCACTAGACCGGATGTGTCATGCGCTCTTAGCCTGATAAGTAGATACCAGAATAACCCAGGAAACAATCATTGGATTACTGTTAAAAGTATATTGAAATACCTTAGGAGGACTAAGGATATGTTTCTAATATATGGGTCTAGTGAGGAGGAGCTCGCTGTAAAAGGTTACGTGGACGCGAGCTTCCAAACTGATCGTGATGATTCTCGATCACAATCCGGTTATGTCTTCACATTAAATGGAGGTGCGGTCTCTTGGAAGAGTTCAAAATAGGATGTTGTTGCCTTATCCACTACAGAGTCGGAGTACATCGCCGCATCGTTGGTAGCTCAGGAAGCTGCATGGATGAAGAAATTCATTGACGACTTAGGAGAAGTCCCTTCCATTCAGGACCCTCTTGAGATCTTTTGTGACAACGAGGGTGCGATTGCTCAAATCAAGGAACCTCGTGCTCACCAAAAGACCTGTCACATTGAGCGGATATTCAACTACATAAGGGATGAAGTTAAAAAGGGAAAGATATGTATTCGCAAAGTTCACACAGATCTTAATATAGCGGATCCTCTCACGAAGCTCTTACATGGATCTAAACATGCAGGACATGTTTGTGCATTAGGGCTTCGATATTCTAATGATTGGCCATGATCTGTTTTAAGTATTGTAACGGAACGAAATTGTTCAAACTCATTAATATAATTATGGTGTTAATTTATTTTGAGTTATGTTCCTATTTTGCATATTTTATCCATGAATAAGTAATTATTCTAAATTCCGTAGTCGATCACATTTGTGGGAGCAAATGTGAGGTTTAGACTATTATGAACTCGGATTGGTATACATTCACGGGATGAATGTGGTGCAAGGTTGCAACCAAGGTTCATAGATATTTGTGGGATACAAATATTGGAAGACCCGCCCTCAAGACTTACTAAATGGAGCCTTTGTGGTTGATCACATGTAATCTTGAGTAAAGGTGAATATCATTGTATCCTCTGACCTGAGATACATATTGGGTTCGGATATTTACGAATTATTGTGCCTTGATTCTTTCCTTCGCTATTCTAAAACATGGTAGTTCACAAGGAAGAGCTCAGGCATAATGCAAGGTACATATTTAGGACGTATGTAGTCAAGATGGAATTTGTCCCTCTTATTCGTTGAGAGTCAGATGTCTAAGGCCTGATAAAGTTAAATCTAAAAGAGAGTGATCGCTCTGTGTCTCTTGGATTTAACATGACATCTAGGACGAAAGGATGTAATGAAAAGATTCACCTATTCATATTCGAGATGGGAACTCGAAAGGGATGATGTTATTGAATGGCAAAAGTCATAACACATTGGGGGTGATGGACGGTCGTTAGGTGGTATCCATCACTTGCATTAATTTCTTATGTTTCTCGTGCAAGTGGGAGATTGAAGGTATTTCGTATGCCCGAGAGACATATTAAATTAACGTGGCTAATATGTTTTGATCCAAGTCGGGTCATACCCAATAACAAGCTCACCGACACCTTAATCGTATTTGATTTTAGCGGTTGGATCGTTGATTAAATACGCGACACTTGAACTTTAAGAAAAATGGTTTCTTAAATAACACTTGATATGTATATATATATATATATATATATATATATATATATATATATATATATATATATATATATATATATATATATATATATATATA